>NC_081144.1:11202826-11502826 GCF_958295425.1 Solea solea | reverse complement strand
TGGCCTGGGGCAGAAATATTCAGCATTGATGGAGAAATATTAGACATCATGTCCTCCAACATAAACTGCTGGCACTGAAAGCCAAACAACTAATCCTAGTGTCTGTCATGTGTATGTAATAATTCATTCTCCTCCTCCTCCTCCTCGTGTGTCCGTGGTTTCAGGTGTAGCTCGGATTACACTGTGATCATTGAGAGGAATGTCCCTTTTGTTGCTTTTTGACACTTGTAATTGAGGATTTGTGTACAGTGGAAATACATGACGCGTAATTTACACAGATTTCCTTTCTTGACTTTTCGTTGACGTGACAACACAACACTGATGGATTTATTATGGGACTAGACAAAATGTGTGGTTTAGAAAAACATGTGCTATTTGACTGTGTGGTTTTTAAGCGCAAAAACAAACTTTGCAAACTTCATGCTCTCACATCATCTAAACAGGCGAATCATTCATTCAATCTATAAACTTTAACTTACCTGACAGAAGATCAACATGAATGAAAAACAAACACACACATCATCCGTCAACACTGGCTTCACTGTGTTAAATAAATAAGTTATTGATGATTTTAATGTTCGCCCATGTCTTGGAGCTGCGTTTTGCTCGGAGCTGGATGTTCTGCAGCAGCAGCAGCAGCAGCATAGAGTCAGACTGTGTTGTTGACATGAACGCCACCAGTTTGCAGGAATGTCGTGTGTTTAATGCGTGTGAGGTTGAGTGTTTAAATTCCTCAGCACTTACTCAGCTCTAACTGGTTTCTTCTCTGACTTGACACTGTTGAATCACACATGATTTTCAGCTCACATTGCACCGCTGCAGGCTGCCAGTGATTTACGAGCACCTCAGGCGAGGAGTCTCTCTCTCTCTGCCTCTCTCTCTCCCTCTCCCTCTCCCTCGCTCTCCCTCTCTCTGTGTTCCTCACTCTCTATCAGATGTACAAACTTTACACAAACAGTCGTGGCGATGTTTGAAACACAAATGATCAGCTGTTGTGATGGTGCCGCGTGCTTTATGACCTGCTTTTATTGTCTTTACACCGGATAAAGTGCAAGGTTGTTTTTTTTTCCTTTCCTCCTCACTCGTCTCAGGTGAGTGTCTCCTTCAGCCACTTAAGTTTGTAATGGAAGGTCCGGGCCCGGTGTATTGTTATGGTGCAGTGTGTTTAAACGGCAGTCATGGCAGCTGCATAAAGGCTGCGAGTTGAAACAGGGGTCACGCTGCTATTTTCCAGGGACAGAGTGACTCTCTCGCATTGACCAGCAGTGGGTGTGTCATAAATCCGTAAATCTTTCTCTCCCCATCCGTTCATTCAAGGGAGCAGATGCACCATGTCTCTCCTTTGTGTGTGTGTGTGTGTGTGTGTGTTAGCTGTGAAGTGATTTACATAAAGCTCGATTTTTAAACTCTAGCAGACACAGTGGCGTGCACAGATATTTAAACTGTTAGGGGCTCAAGTAAAAAAACAAACAAAAAGGGCACCCCCCCTCATGATTATTAATAAAATAATGTTTCAGTGGCACAACTTATACTTACTTACACATACTTCATGTTTAATAGGCCTACTTTTAACACATTGTCTCCTAGAAATCACAACTCTGATGCATTTTTCTATTAGAAGAATAAATACATATAAATGTCTTTCAGAATGGACCCTTACATGGCATCTTCAATAATCATCTAATCACTATTTACTATGTAAAATATTGGTTATCTGAAGTAATTTGGTTTATTTTGTAGTTGCACATTTCATGCACATTTGCTCATCTGTGTTAAGTTTTAAAAACCAAAGCCATTAAACTGGTTTACCTGTTTAATTACGATACCGTGCAACTTTTAGAGCTGAAACGATTACTCGATGAATCGATTATTAATCTATTAACAAATGAATCATCAACTATTTTGATAATCTGATTAATCGGTTTTCCATGATTACAACAAGATTTCTGATTGTTTCAGCTTCTTCAAAGTGAATATTTTTTTCGTTTCTTTGCTCCATATAACAAATTAATCATTAAAACTCAATTATTTTGGTTTATGGACAAAACATGACATTCTGACATTTTATGGACCAAGCAGTTACTCGATTAATCCTTAAAATAATCGACAGGTTAATCGATTAGGAAAATAATGGCTAGTTGCAGCTCAAGCAACTTTGTTATCAGTTTTCACTGTAATTTATTTTGCAGTTCATAAGACGCTTTGTTACAAAATAGAAATACAAAACATAAAGATACAGGTGAGACATAATGTACACACACACACACACACACACAACAGTCTGGACAGTTATAGCGTGCATAATAATGGTTTGATGTTGTTTAACCGTTCACTGATTCTGGTTCAGTAGCAGGATAATTTAATTTTTCAATTTATTCTGTTTAAATGTGGTGATTCTGAATCGTCTGTTAGGGGTTCAAAGTTGGTATTCAAGTTGAGTAAAACCACACGTCATTTGTGTTTCATTTTGAATACAAAAGTGCAAATTAATACTATATAAATATAAATATATAGTATTTTACTACTAGTCTGGCACTGGTTTGATGTAAATTGATGTAAATTGCACAACTATAATCAATTGAATGTATGGTTTTACCTTCTATCAATAAAAGTCAGTGGCACAGGCTACTCCTGGTAAGGGGGGCCCCAAATCAAACTCTAGTTATGGCCCCAGAAAGGTTTGGGCCGGCACTGCTTAAAAAGATAACCTGTCACTGCTGCAAATTAAAAAAAAAAAACAAAACAAGATGACAGTGTGGATGTATAAAATAAATCACCACTCTCATGTCCCACCATGGTCTTCAGCATCACAAGACGCAGGGAATGATGGCCAGTAAAAGTCGTAGCATGGCCTTGCGTGAGGAACATTTCACGAGTCTATTTGCTGCATCGTTGAGGACCTTCGAAATTACTCTCATTTGCCTGCATTCAAGGTGTCACCGGGGGCCCAGTCACTGGACTGAGTTATGATGATGTTATTCACTTTTCATTAGCCAAAATGATCTGAATATGGGTCGCCGAGACTATAGACAGACAATTATGTGTAGGTTAAGTGAAAATGCTCCTTTCATTTCATTTGCTCTCCGAAAATGATCCTCGCATGGATCTGCTGGACACCAGTTGCATTTCGCCATAAACGTGAGAGCAGCAGCTGCTGCAGCTGCAGCATCAGTGTCTGAGCTGTTAGGTTACATTTAAATACAGCTGACTGACTGTCAAACACTGATAGAATAATAGAATGTAATATGTTTCCAGTCACTGGATATTCATAATGTGCAACGAAGTTGGATGGAATTAAAAAAAAAAACATCTTTAATACATTTTAAAGATTTCAAAATCCAAAAAGCCCCAAAAGTGTTAACAGGCTGTCAAACCTGTAACATATACAACTGAAACCATCCTCAAATTCACTGACAAGGCTTTAAATTACAGCCGTTTACATCATTAACGTTTTTATTTCAAATCTTAACAACGGAGGAACAAGCTAAATTAGATGTTGAAGAGCTGGTGTACACGTTTTCACACCCTGTAGGCTATAACACTTTTCACAGAACATGAATGTTCTGCTGCAGCACTTAATTATTCCATTAAATTATATTTCTCCTGAATAGAAAGGGGGAGTGGAACATAAAATGTACCAGATTTTGGATTTTCTGGCTGCACTTCATTGGCTCTAGGGTGCAGGATTTATTCTCGTGTGCACTCTCTTCTCCACTGACGGGTCAGGATTTACAGTGGACTGTGGGGGAAACAACAGGCCCAAATTAATGCACATTTTTATGCAAAAGTCAGGGCTTGTTTTTTTTTGGTTTGTTTTTTTGGGTGGGGGGTGGGGGTTGACAATGTGTGTCTTTACCTCACTTATGAAGAGCAGTCTGCAAACTCCAGTCCTTTCATTTCACTCTGCATTGTTTACAGCAATATAGGGCACCGGGCCCATAAATCTTCCCCTTGCTCTGCCAAGACAGCGCCATTTGTATGCACCGTTTTAACCGACAGCATCCTCTGCCCATTAACGTCTCCTCTCCAGCTCTGCCTCAGTCTCCTCTTATCTGCTCTGCTCTGTCCTTTGGAAATACATTAACTGATCCGTGCTTTCACTGAGCTCTGTGAGAGGAGATAGTTTATATATTTATTTATTTATTTGGGGGGGATAGTATAAAAAAAAATATGAAGAGAATTCATGTTGCACGGTTTCTCAACCTGGGTGCAAATATTGCCCCTTCCCCCTTTGTTTTTTTTCCCCCCTGCCGGTGAGATCATTGGTATGAAAAATAAAAGTTTATCGACAATTTCCTTGGTTGTTTGTGTCAGCAGGCGAGAGAGCGCAGAAGGTAAGGAGGAATTGTAAAAGGGTTGACACCCAGAGCGACCGGCGCGCTTTTGTGCAAGAGAGAAAAATGATTTATTGCCACTGAGGCGGTTCAAACAGAGTTCACGGAGAATTGTGGTGGAGGCGCGGAGGAGCTAAATTATGGTCTTGCTGAGCCAGTATATCATAGATTTTATCTCCAATTCAGAGAGTGTGTTCAAGGGTGTGAGGTAAGGAAAACAAAACGAATTTAATTACTTTCAGCCATTTCACTGCAGCCTGATGTTTGCCGCCCAATTCACCTGTTTATAACAATAATAACAAGAGGGATGGGCGCAGGCTCACGTCATTATGATTCAATTCCTATTTATTTCACTCTGTACATTCTGTGCGTCTCTAGTGACTGGAGACGTAGAGTCAGTTTAATGGACAGGCTGGAGCTGGCTTCAGTCATTACCTCGTGCTCATTCTCTGATTAAAATTAAAATTTTAATCAGAGAATTACAATAAAACTAATTACCAAAAAGCCATCTTAAAAATGTAACTGTATTATGTGCATTTTATATCAATGAACTGTTCGAACGTGAAATAATATATGAAGCCTGCGTTAGAGAAAAGTCATAGGACGTGGCAGCGAGGTTCAGGTGAAAGCTCAGTCCTGGTGTCAGCAGCAGCAGCAGCAGCAGCAGGGGTGAAACGGAAAAAGGGGGGAAGGCTCTTCTCCTTCCAAGCTCTGCAACCCTGAGTGCATAATCCATCACCTCTGAGAGACATTTAAAGAGGGTTTTCTCGACAGCTTTGTTGTAGTGAAACACGAGAAAGAACTTAAATCTAAAGCCTGGTTCAACTGATGGAAACAGGCACGAGATATGCAAACACCACAGCATCCACGCAGTCGTTTTCATAATGGAAGATGCTTTTGCTTGAATGATTTAGAAAATGTCAAGGCTTCAATCTTTCCGTTCATCATCTACACCATGTTTAAATTAACTGTATTAATGTTTTCTCCGTGGAGCTCAGCTATAAAGGCCACAATGGATTCAGCTTTGTATTGTGATAATTTAAAATGAAGTTGCAAAAATTCCCATTTATTTTGTTCCTATCTATATTTCCAGCAGTGTTTCGTGTGCAACCCGCAAACATGCGCACACAGGGAAGCTGCACTGAACATGTCCCCCTCCTCTTTGTCCATGCAGCCGATGTTTTACCATGAAACGTGTGCAGGGTTGTGCAGAGTATTACCTCCACACAGCCACACTCTCAATGACACTTGATACTGTACAGTGATGCCTGATTAATGCAAATTCGTTGAATCGTCCGATAGGAAAAAAAATCTCTAATGATTGCCTCCTTTGTCTTTGTGTGGCAATGACTGTCAAAGCCTTTGTTTGACCACTCCCAGTGAATCCTATTAAAGCTGCACTTCCACTCCGACAGTTATACGCATATGCTGCTATTTAAAGCAAAAGCCCGCCGATTTTTTTTTTTTTTTTTAATCATCATCATTATTATTGGTATTATAATTATTTTTAAACGAGCTGTTAAATCATTTGCACGTTTTTCAAAAATAATCGGTGGTTTTTAAAGCAGGCGACGTGTTATGGCACAACACGAATACACGAACAACTTTTTATATTTGCAAATTATATTTAACCGGGCAAAAAAATAAAAAAAAATACCCAACATATATTTGGCATTTTACATCTGGAAAGCTCGAGCCAAATAATGAACTGCGGTCGATTTGTTGGAATTGTCCGCTGTGTTTGATTCCAGCTCAGAGACGCAGTAAAGCAGACTGCAGCTCCCAGCGTTGCTTCCTCATTAAATGAAAAAAAAAAAAAAAAAAAACTACTAACAAAAAAAGGAGAGGATGTGCAGACGCGAACAGCAGCAGCTCCATATAATAAACGCGTCCTGGCAAAAGATTTACAATATTACCAGAAATCAACGTTTCCGATGAGACGTTCCTCACCTCACATGTAATCTCAGTTTGTCTGTCCCCCCCCTCCTCCTCCTCCCTGCCATCTCCCCCCCCCTCTCTCCCTCTCTGTTTCCGCACTATAAACACTTCTCCTTCCTTCTCACTGATTACACAGGTGTTGGCATCTATTCATATTCCGTTATGTGATTTTTTTTTTTTCAATCCCTACAGGCACAGAAAGGCAGACTGCTCTTTGAAATGTTGTCTGAAGAAACACCGAGGAAGCTTCTTCGTGCTCGCCAAGTTGCCAGTGGATTACTTTGCAACTCCAGAGCTCGGTCATTGGAGGACGGCCGCACGTGACTCTGGCACCCTTCTGGTAAATATGATTCAAATATTCCACATGGTTCCTCCAAGTGCTCTTCCCTCTATGGCTTTATACAGTCAGGTTAATTGTGATCGGATATTAGACAGACACAAATCCTGCCTTTACTGCCATTGAGGGATTTCTGCAGTTTTATTTGAGACACTTTGATGAGCTGGGTCCATGGACCCCCAACAGTCTGCCCTCCCACTGCAGCTGCATGGCAACAGTTTTGCTATGAGCTCTGGACAAGTGCCAAACCTATGTCCGGGATACAATGGAGGAGGCCAAGATGCAGAATTTAATCAGCAAAACATGACCTCCTCTGCTCATGTCAGTTCCAGGTTGAGCCCAGATGAACAGTTTGAGAGGCCACTGGAGCCTCTGGTTCACTGCCATGCCAAGGGTAAGCTGGACATCAAGAGCAGGAGCTGCAGTCTACTCACCATCTGCCACTCTGGAGTTATTTTTCCCTGGATGAATTCACGGACAACTGACTCTGAACAATCTGGTAACTCTGGCTTTATTTATTACAGACTAATCTTTTACTTCATAAAGCTATAAACCGGGTGTGCAAAACATTGTTGACTGATGGGGGTGAATCCATAAAATCCACATTCTGTGAGTTTATGGAATATATTGTGCATGCAGCATGTATGGTCTAAGTCAAACTTTTTGATGCATGACAATACTGAATGATAACCACTCCACACTCAGCAACAGCATCACACATTATTGACTAATTATACGTGTAAGTGTCCTCTGCACTGAATGTGAAGGGTGGTTAAATGATCCTGGAGTGTATATGTATGTATATATATATGTGTATATGTATGTATATATATATATATGTGTGTATATATATATATATATATACACATATATATGTATTTGTATATATATATATGAAGGTAAATGTTGCAGCACAGTTCATCTCATGTCATACTCACAGTTGTTTGTTTTTTCACCCTTTCAGGCAAAGTAGGAACAGAGCTGCTTCAGTTAGAAAGCTGCTCAAAAGCGTTTGAGCATTTTCTTCTGATTGAATACATCTCAGTCAGCAAAGAGCACTTCATATTCTGTTGTTTCAGTCATTTTATGAAAGCAGTTTATCAAGTATTCTGTACGGTATGTACAAAGTGAGTAAGTTAAGTGTATTCTGGAGATGAAACACTGGCAGGAATGGGAAATAATCTTAAACATACAAATATCTAAATTCTTTCTTTTACGATGTTCGCTAATCTTGCGTCTTATAATTGACATTAACATATAAATAATATGTAAACATCGCTAGATGCTACAAACACGCGGGTAACAAGGGAGCCATGAGTCTTGCAGTCTGCAGGAGTGTTGTTAAGTAGTGCCGTTGGCTCTCTGAGGTCACTCTAGGCCTTATTAAGTAGCCATTAACCCCTGTGCGTTACATTGATATGAACAGGGGCCTGTTCTTGCTGATATACATGTCAAATGGAATCTCTAATGGTGGTTATTTTCAGTGGTAGTCCCAAGGTACCCTTTAAGTGACTGAGATGGGGATTTGACAGGTCTGCTTCCGTGTGTAGCTGTGATTAATGTGGCCTGTCAGGAAGCCGTAGTGGCGTCAGATGTTTCCCCCAGACTATTTCTTCGGGAGGTAACTTTCCCTGAACACATGACACTGTAGACAGCCAGTCTTGTATAGTGTCTCAAGCATGAGTGAATACGCGGGAAGAGCTCCGGGCCCTCCTTGGTCTCAAGTTGATTTGCTGAGGATTAACATGGGCCTCTGAGTCCTTGGTGATGTGGAAGTTATATGTCTCGGGACAGTCTTGTCAGATATATGGCACCTGCTCTTATCACCCTCTCTTTTCCATATGTGCTTTCTTTCACATTAGTGAGCGGTGGTGGTGGTGGTGGTGGTGGTGATGTGCCAGGCGGTCGACATGGCAAAGGTGCGAGGAGAGAGAGAACAGCTTTCACCAGCAGCCAGCTGCTGGAGCTGGAGAAGGAGTTCCACTTCAGCCCTTACCTGCGTCGCCCTCGGAGGCTGGAGATGGCCGCCGGGCTGCAGCTCACTGACCGCCAGGTCAAGATCTGGTTTCAGAACCGCAGGATGAGGTACAAGAAGGAGCACAAGTATGGACAGGCATTAGATGTGTCACAGCAGTCCCCCTGCCACTCCACCTGCAGCTCCAGCTCGTGTACAGATCACCCGAGGTTCCCTGCAGGTGGATGTGTTGCCAGAACCTCCTTCTCATCAGATCTGCACTTCATGGATTGTTCTCCTATGTCCTCCTCTGTTTTTAGTCACAGCAGCAGTGGTCAGTCTACTCACCCTGCAGACCTGACCCAACTCAGTTGTATATATTCGTCTGTTACTACTGGGTCACGGTCCTCCTGTATGGCCGTAAACAGTTTTCCTAATGCTGGCATTTCTAACTGGCCCTAGGGCCCCATGATGTCTGTCCCTTCAGTGCTCATCACAGTCTCAATGATACATCCACTCTCACTTAGTGATGAATGACTGAAGGATGTCTGGTTCACATTGCAGCACTAAAATCCCCTCTTCACTCCCTTCATGAAGTATTTAAATTACACTCTAAGAACATGTCAAATGGCAAAGTGACTGCTTCAGCCTTTGCTACTCACATTGCATGTACATCAATTTAAAATACAGTTTTTTTTGTTGTAAGTTTTCTGGGAAGCTACAATTGTGTTGTGTTTTTCATGTTTAATGCATGCAGGACTATGGATGAGTTCTTAATTCCCTCTGTAAGCAGATAGTGGCTAAATGGTTGTCATACTTTGTTATCGTCACATTAGGCCTCTTTGTATTATTTATGTACTGTAAATAGCAGGTCATTTGTGTAAAAACACATTTTAACTTTGAAATGGACAGAATAATGTTCATATTGAATGATTTTCTATTTTTGTTAAAGCCATAAAATGATGTGGCAAGTTTTTGATACTGTTCTTGATTAATTAAGGTGTCACATACTGTACATGCTTAATAAATGCATTTGGGAAAAACGGTAGTTCTTGTGCAATGTTTACCCTGTTCAGCCCTGATAACAACATCTATTTCTTTCCCCAGCAATACTTCATTATTAAGAAATCCTTGGATGAGGTCCCAAATGGAAGAAACGAGAAAGATTGTGAAATTACATTAAGTCATGCTTTAGATTCATTGAAAACTCTACAGTATTGTGCATTCAAGTTGCACAGTGTTGCCACATAAGCCGCTCCCTCGCTCCTGCCTCCAAGTTCCCCACCATTAATCACAGAGACAAGGCAGTCTTTCCAGCACTCCAACCACAAGCTCTGAACCCAGTGGGCACCATGACAAGATCTCCTGCCTCCTCCTTCCCAACCCCTGCCTTTTCAATAGCCAAATTGTAGTGCTGCAAGTCGGGGCTGGCCTCCCTCTCAGGGGGCATGTTAGTTGTGTAGTTTAAAAGCACGTCTTGCAGCAAATAGGCAACAACAGACCGACGAGGTTCCCTCACCAATGACAGCATGTTATCGTAAAGGATAACAAAGAGTGTGTGTGATGTTATAACATGTACATCACATCATGGAAATTTTGTTATCCTTTTTTTCCCCCCCTTTCCAGGCATTTTTGGATTTCAAATTTGTGAATCACAAAGCTAAATTGCCCACATGGGGCATTATGCATTTAGTTGACAGAAGTGGGTCACAGGTTCTCTTGGGTCTCAACAGTTTTCTACATTGAGATAGACAGCAACTCTCATGGTGAAGGAGCAAACCTTTTACACTTAATGAGCCACCGTGTCAATGTTGTTAAGGTTTTGGACGGGCTGATATGTTTGTATCAGTAGCCTCGCTGTAACTGAGTTGTCACTGACAGTTTGGGAACGAGAGAGGTACTGAACAAGCTCATCTCCATGTGATCTCGGATAGAATGACTTCCCGCTCCTCATTCATTGCCTAATGAGTCTCTGGATCAGCTGTCATTTGGTAAATATTTGACACCATTCGCAGCAGGTCTCTTTGAGTGTCATGTATTAGAGTAAGACTGTGAGGGAGTGTTGTATAGAGTAGAACCAGGTCTATACCACACCTGCATAAAGGAGCTGTTGACAGCAGGGGCATTTAAGAAAAAAGCGTAGTAAAGGACAAGAGAGACAAAATGAGACAGTGCAAGGAAAAGTTCTCTCCAACAGATCTGTTTGCTCAGAGAAAGAGAGCAGGCAGATTGCGAGGAAGAAGATCCAGACAGGGTTGGATTCCTGAGATTCTTGCATATGCCGGGTGATTTATGGTGTTAATGGTGCTGAGGCTCAATAGGACCTTTACCTCTGGTTTCTTGCCACATTCTCCCTCCAGAGACTAAAAGCCAAGAGGATCCACACACTGGAGTGCAGTAATTCTGTTGATGGGGTCAAGGGGTATCCCCAGGGGTCAAGGAACCCCCCCCCCCCCACACACACACACACACACACACACAAACCACCCTCCTTGGGGCCCCACTGAAAGGATGAGACGTCTGCTTCCATTTCAACATTACGTTAGTCACTTGTTCACACTCTGGACTGCTTCTCTTTAGCATCTTCGGCCATCATTTCCTTTTTCCTGTTCGTCGGGGGACATGATCTGCAAAGCCCAAAAATCCTGACATGTTTTTGAGTTTAATTCAGTGCTTTGATCAGAACTGAGCCATGTATTAAGTGGATCTTTGAAGTGATAAATGACAGCAGCCGAGCTGCCATGAAACTAGCTTTGGTTACGGTCCATCATTAATTTCAGCATTTTTGCGTTGTGTCCTTTACAGTGACTGATGTTTAACTGTCCCATTTGCAGCTGTTGTGAAACTGGTTTTGTGGATAGAATTGAAAAATGCTCCGTGCATGAAGACTTTTCTTAAGCTGCCATGAAGACAGAACTGCTGTGTGCTTAACAAAGACGTGCTGTAAGTTCCTCTAGTAACACTTTCCCCCTGCACTGAACAAACACGGACCCTGGACCTCATCTTGTTACTTCACAATAATCTGCTGCAGTCTTACGTTATTTATTGGTCAATCTCTACATTATATGGGGATCACTATGAGAGGATATACATGCTAAAAATGACAAGAAATGTCTTTTTTACACTGGATTATATGGCTGTTTGTTGGTTGTGTCCCTCCACAGATTACACACTGTTGCACAGGATTAGTTTGTTTTTTAGCTTTATTTACTTAGCCCCTCTTTTTGGTGTCCCTATTCGAAAATGACATGCCCAAACTAAATAGAGTATATCTCTGCAATTGCAAGCTCTATGTGAATTTTCTTGGTCTCAAAATAAAGATAACTGTAGATACCACTGGGCCAAAGTGAATGCAGATGGGACCACAATAAATGAAGGATTTTTTTCCCTCGCCCACAGAAATATTGCATTTTAAAATAAATATCACCTTTAAAAGTGTGCATTTATTAGGAGCTTAAAAACTCATGGAAGTTGTGTAACACCATGTGGACAATAGCTGTGCAAAGTCTGATGATGCTGAACTGAAGCAGAGTAAAATTACAGAGGTTTTAGTGAAGAGATGCCTAGGCGACTATCTATAACACTATCTATGCCATTTAAGATTACTATGGGTAAAAAATGATTAACCCCATTTAATTTTACTTACATGTCACTATTGGTCTAATAAAAACTTTTTTTGAATTAAAAAAATAAAAAATGATTAACCCCATTTAATTTTATTTACATGTCACTATGGGTCTGATAAAAACTTGTTTTGAATAAAAAAAATAAAAAATGATTAACCCCTTTAAATTTATTTACATGTCACTATGGGTCTAATAAAAACTTGTTTTGAATTTAAAAAAATAAAAAAATTATTAACCCCATTTAATGTTATTTACATGTCACTATGGGTCTAATAAAAACTTGTTTTGAATTGAAAAAATAAAAAAATGATTAAAAAATCAATATATTTGGGGCATTTTCTCTGGAGCGTCAGAGACATCTCTGAGCCTCAGCCTGTTCGGGGCCAAAGCTCCGGCTGTGATTGGCCAATCTGGGTGATTGACAGCTAACCCTAACCCTTAATCATCAAAGCCAGTAGAATCAGGCTGCGCAAATGCGTCTGACATAGTTTGACGGACATTCGCCCTTCTCCAATCAAAACAAGCTAATGGCCGTCTGGAATGACCAATCAGACCAGGAAGAAGCCCCAAAGCATGCTGGGAAGTCTAGTTGCCAGTTAAAAGCGGTTTTGTTCCGGTGAAAACAGCTTGTTTTGCTCAACAATAAAGGTAAGACAACATTTCGGGTTGTATTTCTTGAAAGTGAGTTGTTGTTTTGCTCTTATTTTGTGACTGGATCTGTGAGTTTTGGTCATAGAGTGATATAAATGGTACCATTGTAATCTGAGAAGTCTTATCGAGCAGACATGTTTTTCATCAACATGTGGACGGTGATTCTCAGGTGCCGCTTTTAAATGTTTACCCTGTTATGGTGTTTTTGGCTTGTGTTGGTTAGATTACTTGGCCTTTGGTCTGTGTTTGGTGAACATAGGACTGTTTTTAGCTTTTAGCTGAGTTTCTGAGCTTTATGTGGGTATGCAGCATGTTAATATTGATCGAAGGTAAATGTGCCTTTGATTAATATGCGTTGCGGTGAGTTTTTTTGCCCCCGGTACTGGGGGATACCACATGCGATAAACAAAGCACAAAAGTACATAATCCTTGTCATGTCTCTATTTACAATTTTAATATTTATTGCGCTCCCATTTTGGTAAAGACAGCTTCACCAAAACGCAAGATGAGAGATGTCCTCATTTAGTCGTGATTAAGAAAAAACGTTGCAGTGTGTAGAGAATGTAACAAAGATTGTGTTTCAGCATGGCATCAAATGTCTCTGTGATTTACTGCAGTAAAACCATTTCTGTGCATAAACTCTAACTTGCAAATTTCTGTAACCACTGTTAGAAACATTTGATGTTTTCTTTGTATTTTTTTAAAGCACTTAAATGTAATGTTTTGTTTTTCCTAATGTTTACAAGTCATCTTTAAAAGACAACTTATAGCACTGTGAAGAAGTTGGCTGGACATGTTGGAGCTGCTCCTCACCTCCTCAGAGGTTTAGAGAAAAAAACAGGACTATGATAGAAATCGTCTGACCCCGGCCTGTTCGGGTCACTGACAATAACAGTGCTTTAAATCAAAGATGTTTGGGAGCTGATATTGTCTGTTTTGATGAGGCCCACATGGCCGTGTTCAAGCCTCTCAAACATCATCAGTAAATTATGAGCAACTTCACACTGTAGTATGCGACATCACCATCAATAAAGTCTCATCTGTAACATCATTTATCATCACAATTCTTCATCATTACACACAAGTTATTACATTCGACATTCGTCGACATTTATTTTACTCATGTTGGCACGTTTTGAAGGGGGAAAAAAATAGAAGGGACATCCCTTCAAAAAACAAAGTTGTAATCATACTAAAAGTGTGGTCCAGTGCTGACAAATTATCTGTCTGATAAACAGAGGAAACTAAGTGTAACAAGTGAAGTCATTTTAGACCAATTATTTGATTTAAGGCAGCTGGCAAACTTGTAATGAATGGGGGATAAAACATCAAAGTAGTGTCTAAAAACAAATCTTGACCAGCTTTAACACGTTTTAAACAGCAACTGATCATGTTAAACAACTTAACCCTCTGTGTTTAATCAGTACCTATCATCAAGTTGGGTTTACTCAAATTTTTAGTTCAAATTTAGGTTCAACCACCTTGAAATGTGTTACTATGCTGGCTGACTTTTGTAAATGTATTGATTTACCAATGCATGCAATACTTTGTTCTATTTGTTGGGTAAAAAGCCAAACATTTACTATGTCCAGTCTTTAGGAGGTTTATACTCTTTTTATGACCTATTGACCTTCCTACTCTTTCCCTCCACTATAGTAACTGCTGCCCACCAGTCTGTCTGGGTGCTTGTTGCTCGCTGTGATTGTTAAGTATCAATTTCCTGTGTCACCTTTATGGGTTTTATTTATTTGTCTGCTCCTTCACGTGGAACCAAGCCCGGGCATCGCTCAGATAGATGGATTATAACTCAACTGCTTGGACTCATCAATTTTGGATATTTGACTTCCGGAATCTCATACAACTGTTACTGTCACATAAGTGCACCGCATTATCAAGATCAATGGCATTTTAAATGTTTCCCAGTTAAGGATGATCGGTGATAATAAAAAGGTGTGTTGGTGATGAAGGTGCCTTAGCTGCACTGTGTGTGTGTGTGTGTGTGTGTGTACAGTTTGCTGCTGCTGGAGCTCACACTTCTCTCTGAGGAGCTGAAACGAATGAACTTGTAATCACAAGAGTAACCCTGCTAAATGTCACATGTTGACCGTCATCGATTACCCTGGAATTATTTAACACCCAATGGCTTTATTACACAGTCTAATCAATGCACACTGTCTTTTCGTTTGTTCTGTCATAGAAAAAGCTGCATGGAAATCACCGGTTTATTGGACACTCATGTTAGGACAGTCGAAGACCACTGCCGTGCAATAAATCACACAAACATGTAAGTGCATCTCGGTGTGCAACATAGTATATAATATTGTCTCTTTTGTGTGTAATAATATTCAAGATCACCTTTTTGTTATTGTTATAATTAACCAATGTGATTTTATCTTAGCACATGCAGCAGCAGGTCCCCAAAACACAAGGAATTAAAGACCTTTTCCAAGAAAGAGTTGGGACGGTGACATTTGATACAGACATGCCCTTTTCTGTTATTGTTTGTAATCCTCCCTGAACCTCAATAAACCTGAATTAATAACTAAGAAAAAAACCCAAGTCATATTGCACCAGTGTCACTTTTCTGTTTGTATTCAACAGTCGTTTACTCGTTACACACTCATGTTCAGGCGCCCTAAGGCAGGTAACTCTATTTTAAGTTAAAACTCGTATGAACATAACATCTTGCATATTGTGATTTGATCAAATGGTGCCACAATAAAAATAGCTTTGAATATCATGTATAACATTAAAGCAGGAACAAGCTGACACAGAATTCAAGTGTGTGTTAGTGGAGGCAATGAAAAATAAAGTGATTTATCTTCTCATTATAAAGAATATTTTGAAATTTTTACTGATATTGTAAATGTGTTAACATCCAACAGATCTAAATTCAGGAGGATTTTCCTTCTTTAACGGCTCCAAAAAATAATCATTCCTGCACCTCAAAGGAAAACTAGTCCTTTATTAATATGGTTTCATTTTCCTAGCAGTGTTTTGCTATTAACCATGATTAACATGCACAGTAGATTACTGATCTCCACTGTGAACAAGCAGGGGATGTTTAAGCAGAAAGAAAAAAAAAAAAAAAAACACTCTCTTTCCCTGCAGCGAAAAGTGCTGTATGTGGGAGAATATTAGAGAGTGTGCTGCAGTGATGAACATTTCCTCCTGTTTCATGTTTAACCCTGCTCATTTCCCACAGTAAGAACTCCGGAAACACACAAGTGTGCACAGCAGCTTGGGGGGAAGATGACTGATGGCTTGTTGTCATGATGTTTGGGATTCTGCCGACTCGAAGCCTCTTGGCTCAGTGAAGCTGTGAAAGCGCTGCAGTACATACTACAGGCCATTGTTGAAAAGTCCTCATATTAGCGAGGCATTGCTTCATTGTCACAGTGTTGAGACTGTGCGGAAGGCAGTCGCCTGTAATGTCCCCGGCCATTTGCACAGTAGTAGTGTTGGATTGATGATTATGGATCATGCACTGTGACAGATGTCATACCATTCAACAATAAAAGTAAGACCAATCATTAGACTTTCACACAGTGAGTAGATGGATCTTTTGTTGTCAAGTGGGATTTCCCTGGATTGTGTGTGGGCTGGGTATACACCCAGGTAGATCTTACTTCTAACATCACTATTTTTCAAAAAAAACGTCAATATTTGAAAAACACTGACATGCTCCATCAATCATATAGATAGCCATCTTTCAACTGGTCAATGTGCCACACTTGAATATCTGTTTCTGCTTCTTCTTTAGCTCTGCTTTGTCCTCATTTCTTTTACTTTTATTGTGTTCCTCTGCCATTTTACAGCTCTGTCCTGATGCCACATTGATGAGCTTGAGCTCCATAAACACAGCATACATGGCTGTCACCCTCCCCTCTCAGAGCTGCATTAAAGGCAGTGACCTCTCTGACTGGCAGTGACAGTCGTCTGTCAGCGCTGGTTAATTCCCAGTCCTGTTTGGGTCAAGAGATGACACATAATGAGGCCTGACAGTGTTGGAGGGCCAGACAGGGGTCTGGTGTCAACAGTGGCCGCAGCATCATGTCAGTAACAGCAGCATCAGCAGCAGCAGGATGAGGGTTCAATTCAAACCATGGAGGTAATCTGAGCTGCGGCCAAGCTGATCCCTGGGCCTCCACTTCCCATTGACACACATCCAAGCATGGACGCAAAACAAATTAGCATCAGTCAATATCCTCTCCCTCCTCCTGACTCCTGACACAACCGCCACCATGAGTGCTGCCATGTTTGCTTCACCTCCAGTCAGAACAATAGACACAATAGTGAGCATGATGGAAATGCCTGCACACATTAAAGAGGATATGTTTAAGGGGGGAGTTTTTTGGGGGAGGCTGAGAAAAGCATTTCAAGCCTACGATTTAAATTGTTTCTTGTGACATCTATATTTCACCTGAATTCAGATTTATTTCTCTTTGTTATTTCAGGTGAAATGTGTTCTCGGTGATGCAAGCTGTCCAGAGAAGCGGAGCCTCAGCTGAACATCATCTTCTTTCTTTTTTGTTTGTGTGCTAAATGTGATCATATAACTTCTGCTGCAGAAAGGTGCGTGTGCAGTGATGTGGAACAACACCTCACATATGCTAATCAAACATATGGCACTTCAAGGAACAAACAAGGATTACCGTTCTTGTCCTACAAGATAAAAAGGTTACTTGGTTTTAAATGTAATTTGAATGCGTCCGAGAGCTATAATGGGCTGAGGCTGTTTCATTTTTTTCCCTAATTCGTTTGCATACGAGAAAGCAGAGATTGCTCACACCTGTTTTTTTTTCCTCCTCCTTTTCTTCTTCCTCTTCTTCCTCCTCTTCCTCATCTTCCTCCTTCCCCCCCCCCCCCCCCCCCCCTCTCTCTCTCTCTCTCGCCCCCCCGACTCTGTTGAAAGCCATTACAGAAATACAATTTCTAATACCTCCGCACAGGTCTTCGATCGACTGCAAACAAATTTATATTCAGGCGGTAAACAGAAAGCTGCAGAGATTTATTTATTGAGTGTGGAGGAGAGAAACAAGCTAGCGCGTGAACCCTGAGTAACCTCCGAGCTGACATGAAGATGGATCAGTGCGCCATGCAAATGCACGGAGAGAAGGGATATATTGCACTCAGTCATTCAGCACATCGCTGCCTGTAGAATCCCATTAACTCACACAGCTGGGACCATATTTCTGTGTTGTAAGAATGCAGTTAGAAGTTGTTCATTACGCTGAATTATATTGTAATTACTGCAGACTTAAAAGACGCGGCGGACGTTGTTTAAAAATAAAATAAAAAAAAGGATAAGAGCAGAAACGTGCAATAAATTAAATAAATTGAGTTTATTAATGTAATGTTCATTTGTGAATAACAATAATTGTATACGTTTATTAAATTAAATTATATTGTTATGTTATATTATATTAAAGATTTCGGGAAAGTGTAACAATGTAAGGCTTTAATTTAAGACGTACATAATTGAATGTAACATCGTTGCTTAAAGTGGATTAAGTGGATGCTTCAGTGATAGTTTATAATCCCGTGAGAGACAGTCACGTGACACAAAAAAAAAACAATCAAGATTTTGATGTTTTGACGTTTCACGTGTCTTCAATATTCCACAACTTCAAACGTGGATTTCTATGTAAATGTAAAATACCATCATATTTAATACAGATGGAGAATAAAAAAATCACTGAATGTGTTTGGCTCATCAGCATCATTTTAGCTCTTTATCTGTAATTTAAAATGTGAGCAGGTGTTTAACCCAGTGACAGGGTCACCTCTGCGCCGCCTCTGGTTTGTCGGGCAGGCAAATTAAGTTGTTTGCATTTTGTGACCCATGCACATGTGTTTATTTGTCACTCCTGCAAGTTTAAATGACATCATTTAGCGTCATTTATGAAAATTAGGCCACTTGAACAAAAAAATTGTTGTGAGGAGCACAATCCTGAAAAGTGATTTTTGGAACGTTACTGAACGAGAATCACGTGTCTTCTCTGTCATTTACAACTTCTTGATCTCATGCTCTCCGAACCATTTTTTTTTGTATTTGTTCGAGACTAATTACAAATCTGCTGCCGCTGAACTTCTAAATACTTGCTGTCACGACCTCTGACCCCATTAAGTGTGCCTTTCTCATGACCTATGGCCTCTGCTGAAGAGGGCTTTGGGTTTTTCAAGAAGCCTCCTCATATTTGCATAATCCATTAGCTACATCAGTGTAGGCCAAACTGCTGGGGGTCTTTTTTTTTTTTAGATAAAAAAAATATTATTTTAGAGGAATTTGACCTCAAATGAGAAACAAATAGAAACTCTCACTGTAATGATGATGATAATGATTGTGATGATTGTGATGATGGTAACCTGTTGTTTCCGTGTCTGTTTTTAGGGGCAATAATATAATTAAGGTTTAGGTTAGAACTGCAATATATGAGACTTAATCACAAACTGTGCTGAAGTGATGGAGAACATCCACAAGTGAGGACACAAGTATGACGTTATAAGTATATAAACAATACTTATAATAATAATTATTATTATAATAATAATATTACTAACAAGCTGTTAATTTCTCTATTGTCTTCTTCCCCCCCCCCCCTCTTTTGTGACGACTTTACAGTCTTGTATTCGTTATTTTGTATTATATGCTGATCTCATTAAACAAAACTTACATAAAAATCATTTAGTTTCCTTCTTATTAAAAACAATGTTAAATCTTCCAAGAACAAAACTTAATCTTTATCTATCTTATAGTAAATCGAGTTCATTATCGACGAATAACGTGATAATGCTTTTGGCTCTGTCGCCCAGTCCTGTCTGTGTTTTTGTTGAGGCCTAACACGATGCTTCACTCATTCGGACACCATTAAAATGATGACCTGTGAAGACAGTCTCGCATTTGCCTGCTCGCTTTAATCAGCGCTGTGCTCCCTGATGACACAGATGTCCAGCTATTGGCCAACACCAGCGGGGCACGTCATCTCCATCAATCAGGGACCTGCTGTTTCTCCTCTGAGGAAGGTCCCCACGGTCGTCCAGCCGCCTGACCATGCGTTTGTGAATGCATGAGAGGCCGGGCATGAAGTGCACCCGCGTCCAATGAGTATGCAGGGAGAGGTGATAATGACTTCCTATCAAGAGTTAACGGCCGAAGGGGAGAGAAGAAGCCCACTGTTCACCGGCTGCTGCCGAGCAAAAGAGGTCATAAAGCGGGACCTGTGCGCCAGGACTCATCCTGAACTCTGCAGCCGTGATGAGGGGAGAAAACTGGAAGTGGCTTCAAGATTTAATTCTCCGCATCCTCACTACTTAACTCTCAACAACAGTTTAACTCTGTGCACCTCCTCTGTCAGCCCCCCTCTGCCTCCTTCTCCTCCTCCTCCTACTCCTCCTCCAGTGTTTGTGTTTGAGACTCTCGGGGGCTCCTCCACACCGGCCTGCCCCCACTCGTCCCGTGTCCCCTGGCGGTGCAGGGCGCAGGGGCAAAACTCTCCAAGACGCGGACACTGTGCGTCAAAGGACGACGAGACGGGACCTGGCGATTTTATGTCACTTTCAGACCAAACTATTCAAATCCACTCTTACAGTGGCCTCAACACTGACGTCGCCGTCCGAAGTTCGCTCAGATCAGACTCTAACATCATGGCTGATACGGATGAAACTTTTAAGTGGATGAGAATAAAGAGGAGTCTGCACAGGGCGGGTAAGTTTTTTTGTTTGTTTTTTTGTTTGTTTGTTTGTGGTTGTTTGTTTGTGAAGGGAGACTGAAACGTTTAACTCGAGATGTGCATTTGATGGTCTAAATTATTAACGTTTGATTAAAGAAAGGAGTGGGTAACTTCTTTTCATAGTTGCCAAAGTTAGGTCGAAGTTTTCACCGAAAGCTGCAAGAGAGAGAGGGGGAGAGGGAGAGAGAATGCTGACGTGTGCTGCGCGTCATTGTCCACAGTTTCCTCTGTCAAATAAGCTGAATATTTAAAAAAAAAATACAGATACATAAAATCCATTATCTTTTTACAGCAGAGCAGACGCATCTCTAGCTGTTTACACGGCGCCAGATTTGAATACACAACTGTTCAATGTTAATGTAAATCTCTCAGGTTGTTTAACATCTTTGCTCCACCTCCTATTACAGTCAGAGTCTGTGCTCAGAAGCAGGGTGAGGTACAGTAAAAGGCCCGTTCAGCCTCAGCGTGTATGCAACCCAGAAAATGATCAATTATTTACCCCTGCCCTTACTTACCATTAGCTTTTGAATAATGCAGCAGACCACTGCCTGTCGAGACTCACAGGAAGTTGAGTAAAACTTACTCTTGTGAGGCTGGAGAGCTCCCTGACTATTGATTAGTTGTCTGTTTGTAATGAAAGCCCTTGTGTATTGATTTCAGTTTGCAGCACCTTTACATGTGTCCACCTTTTTAACATAATTGCTGTCACAGATCATCATTTCCCTGACTGATGAGTCCTGGGCAGAGAGCCCACAGAAGGATACACATCCCAGATGATATTATAAAAGATACCAATAGCCCACTAATGTGAGAAATGCCTATCAATTTCCAATTTTATATGAGTTATATGGATCCTCCATTTGATCAATAGTGTCAGAGGGGAGACTGGACGCGCTGGTGTTTTAAGATTTAAGATTTGCAAGTACAGAGGTCTGGTCTTTTTGCTTGTTGGTTTGTTTGTTTGTTGGTTTTCCCCACAGAGCATCTGTGTTTGCTGTAAAGGTGGCTGTTGCTGGCCCAAATGTTTAGTGACCACAGATGCATGTTGACCATTATCACAGACTGTGGTAAAAGGCCAGAGATTCACAACACGCCACACGACTGCTAAATTCAGATTCCTATGGAAAATGATGTTATTGCATTGCATTGCAAACAAAAGGTCACACCAACACCTGTAATTTGGCTGCATGGCTGTGTGTGACGCAACAAACCCTAAAACTGTATAGTTGTTTGATTACACACACCCAGACTAGAAGGGGATTTAATGTGCACTTGACAAACTGTAACACATTACACCTCCATAAACATTTTCCAGACGATGCCATTGTGAGAAAAGCAGAAAATAACATCAGATCAGTGACTCTCGGATGCAACAAAAATAACTTTTTCCCAGCTTATGGCTTAATGCCTGCTCAGAATGTAGATGAGTTGGTAAACTTTCCCTGATGATGCCCCAGTGAGGGAGGCAAAAGGTGAAAACAACAACAACAACAACCTTCGTCTGGTCTTGAGTCGTTTTATTCATAAAACACATTAGCCTCCCATCTGATCCGAACCCGTGCACTTGAGGAAGCCATTTGCTCACACACACACCCTTCTCCCCCCCTCCACACACACACACACACACACACAGAGATGTCTCCTCGCAGAACTCTGAGTATCTTTGTAACCTCTCGCTGTATCTCTCCGAAGGGGGATCATCTGTAGGAGTAACTCATTAGCACTACAGTGTAACTCAGAGAAGAGTCATTAGTGAAAGTACGCTTTCTTCTGGAGGCTGTATCGGTTTTGGCACAATACAAAGTCTCGCGTATTCTTCCATGTTGAAAGGTCTTCACAGACCTGCTGTAACCTGATCTCCTGGCTCACTGTGTATATTCCCAGTGCGTCATTCTTCAATTATGCTTTGACAGCACCTGAATTACTGTGGGCTGGATGCCCAGATGACTGAGGCAATGTGTATTGATCTATCCCCTTTCTTCTTCCCTCTCCTTGGCTTGGAAGGCCTCTCGATTCCCTGTGCTGGCTGGCTATTTTTAAACGTGCAAGTCATTCCTCAAATATTTAGTTTGATTCTTTTATGCCTTCTGGCTGGCATCAATTCTATTATCTTTGGAGCCATTAATCAGAATGTGCATGTGATTTGCACTCCTGAAAGCTGAAGTTCTTAATTACACACAGCTTCCCCCTTGCATTGGTTCTTCATATTCTCTGCCCTCTAATTTCCCGCCTTGGTTACCTTGACATTCATTTTCTTAAAACACAGATGTCGACATTTATCCTATAACTGACCTTTCCATCTGCTGTGCTTTTCCAAGTGGCTAGAGGCCTGTTAACCTTCCTCTCTATGAGTTGTGGTAGGACACATTGGACTACACCTGGCACACTGACTCCATTATGCTGCAGCAGCAGCACATTTTCTCAGAGGCAAAGACACACTGGCGACCACTCACAATGTCAGCTATGAAAAATCAAGCTGTAGCTGCGGTTCCTGTCATTCATTGCACATAAGTAGCACAGATGATACTTTAATGTGTAACCCTGCAACCTCAGAGGGAAAAAAGGGAGGCATTTGTCATTGATACAGTGTTTGAAAGGATTTGTAAACTGTTAAACTGTCACTGGCAATGAAGGGCTTAAAGGGAAATTATTAACGATTCTGATGAATACAGTTAATGGACTGTAAAGCTGCAAAGTTGTTTTAAATCGCTAAATATTTCTCTGACTATACTATCACACATATCTGTAAAATACAGCGCCGCCTCTTTTTTTTCTCTCCTGTGTCTCAGACCTTATCATGCATGGGTACAACGTCCCTGCAGTGATGTGATGTGTGAGGTGTTTTTGTTTTTCTGGCTTTATAGTTTGTGTTGTTGTTGTTACACAGATGTTCTTGTCCTATAAGTCCATGTCTTCCCTGCATATGCACCTGTTTTATTGCACCAAAAAAAACATTTTGCAATGTGCCTTTAGGCTGGTGCTGAAATTGAAGTAGATGTTGCAGAAACAGAAAAAGTTGACTCCATTTGTTATAAACCAATAAGTTATATAATATAATATATATATGTATATATATATATACACACATATATGTAACTATTATATATAACTTATATATTAATTCATATTTTGAAGGTTTAATATATATATATATATATATTTATATATATATATGAATGAATTTAAATATTCGTATCTCATCCATCCATCGTATCCATGCTGCCAAACCTGTGACATTTATTAAATTTTTATTATATCATCAAATGACCTATATATGCAATCAGCTGCATCTACAGTGAGGAGTTTAATGTATACAGAAGTCACAAACACACAAAGAAGTCATAAGTGACCAGACTTTATTATAACATAATGATGTTTTCTTCTCAGTAATTATTGGCTGAATGTAAGTCATTTTATTTGGATGGGGCTTGTGCTTCTGTTGTGATTAACCTCACTATTTCCACGTCCTGTGTTGCAGCCGGAGTCCACATGACCTGCGGGTTCAGTGTTGTTGGCTCGGGTGTCGAAGCTATGAAGGCTGGAGTAAGAAGCAGCGGCAGCAGCAGCAGCAGTAGCAGCAGCAGCAGAGTCTGCGCGGTGGGTCATCCCAGCACGATGACCGGGACCCCGAGGACCAGCTTCAGCACCAAGCAGCTGACCGAGCTGGAGAAGGAGTTCCACTTCAACAAGTACCTGACGCGGGCCAGGCGGGTGGAGGTCGCCTGCGCCCTGCAGCTCAGCGAGACGCAGGTGAAAGTGTGGTTTCAGAACAGACGCATGAAGCAGAAGAAATTACAGAGGCACGGCTTGTTCTCAGAGTCGGGGCCCGCGGCTCTGCACTCAGACACCCCGGACACCTGCCTCTCCTCCCTGGGACCGACCTCACCGAAACACCTGCCCCTGAACTCCTGAGCCGCTGGAGCAGCATCAACCTGCACCTTTTTCATCCGCGTTTGCATCGGTTTCACTGAGGCTTCACCTATATTTGCTTACACCACGATGGATGATTATTACAAGAAGCGAGCAATGGCGAAACTTCTTCATGCAACAACGGGTCAAAACAATCAGTCATCCTCGCCGGCCTCAGACTGGCGCTCTGATTTGAATATTAAAATTCAAGTCATTACATTTCGCGATCCCATCTTCTACACAATGTAAACGACGACATACAAACTTTATATTGATTGTGAAGCGATGCAGTGTTTATTTATTTTGTACAATTATACAGGAACAGACCGTGAATATATTTATTTAACAGGACATGGTGTGTCTCTTTGATTTGTTTAAAAAACAAACATGTTTTTTATTATTATTTGGACTGTTTATGGTATACATATATATATTTATTTTGTCGACATATGAAGATTATTGCACGTTTTAAAAACAAATATTCCACTAAATCTCCTTAGTAAACTTCTGGAAATTTCCTTTCCTGATTTATTTATTTATTTGTATTTATTAATTTGTTTGACACAATGCACATTTATTACCTGGTATGTTAGCAGATGATTATCAGGCCAGTGTGGAGGAGCTCAAACGCTGCTCTGACGCTGTGTGCAACTTATTCCCTCCCATCTTGAGGTTTTCATTATCCTCAGTCCATAAGGAAAGACTAAAATGCCATAATTGACTCATGGATTTATTGGCCGCTCGTATTAAGACTATTGATCCGTGGTGATCCATCTATTTGAGGCACAAATCTGGGAGCATTTGCGCGAATCTGTAACTGCGCGTAAATGGAATGGAGGAATATCACAATCGGGAGTTGTTGCGTCTTTTATTACTCCTGTATGTGCGTCAGGAAAAAAAAGAAAAAAAAAGAAGATAATTTAGCTTGAACACTCATGCGGGAGAGCAGACAATAAAACGCTGCCTGCGCTGTTTTTGAACAGCAACCAATAAAAAAGTGCGGCCCCTGCAGTTGGAGCAGCTAAATATTCCTTCCAGATTCCCATCTCATCTCATAGAAAGTAAATGATTAAAAAGCTCGGCCCTTAAACACTGCTCTGTTCCCGCCATCACAAGGTGCTTCTATCACGTTAATGTCTCTTTTAATATCAAGACACGCTCCATCAGACACATTCATTTCATGTGTGGGAATATTTTTATTTAGCTTTCAATTAGCGGTGTTTGCACGGGATGTGAAGGCTGCTTATGCCAAAGGGGATATTAATGATAACAAGGCGTTTAACTTTAAGCACGTGGGTGGTTATAGCTTAGAAATTAAAAAAGAAAAAATATATATATAATTTATAAATACAATCACAATGTATCATTTAGAACGTGCAGCATATCCTTTATGGAACGTGAGCGTAGATAAAATATGGAGGAGTTGCAAGGCCAAGCTAATATATGCACTTACACCAGAGTTCACCCCTCACCTCTTGACCCGTGTCTTGCCTCAGGACAACGATGACCCGGTCAGCGGCTCACAAGCAGATAGACGCACCATTCATGTGGGTAACCTCGAACTCTGAGCTTTCCTTGTTTTTTTGTTTTTTTTATCTTTTCTTTTCTTCCAACAAGCGCTTTTGTTCTCGGTGGTGTGTCCACAAAATAATATTTCATCGAGCTGAATAGGAGAGCGACCAGGCCATATGATAATTGCTCATATTATAATTCCATACCAGGCTATATAATGAATTTTTTTGTTCGAGCTAACCCAATTTTTGCCCCATCTCTTATTTTAATAAGCTAAAAACATGCCACTGGCTCACTTTATAAACTCCTTTCACCCAATTTTTTTTTTTTTAGATATAAACTTCAGAGCTATTTTTAATAGAAAAAGTTGAAATAATAAAGTTACTTAACACTTAATATGATTCCATGTCAGTGTAAACAAAAAATAGAACTATTCATTACACGCCCCCCTTACATATTTCATACATGTCTGCTTGAATATTTATTAAAACTTCAGACATTAATCCATCCCAAACAATATCTTTTATAATTTTTTTTTTAAATCGTTAATATTAACAGAAATATAACATTGCAGCGTCTGACAGTACAAACATTTAAAAGTTTTATATGAGAGTGATTTCACATGCAAGCTTGAATAATGTGCTGAACCTCGTTTATTTTAAATGTACATTTAACTACAGCACACACACACACACACACACACACACACACCATTAAGGCTGCCTTCTCAAAGCAAAACAGAACAAATTGGTATATGCTGAACAAAGTGTGACAATCAAACGTGGCTGTGTTTCAATGCAAATAATGTGCACACACGTTTGAAGGCTGTGACGATAACGACGACGATTAAACAGAGCAAACAATCAATGTAACAAACAAATGATTCAAAACCTTGTGAATACAAAAATAATCTCTCATGTCCAGATTACCTGCTGAGAAGTGTGTTCAGTTGACCTTGTTAGAAACTCTTTTATCATCTCGTGCAAATATGTTCCCTTGCCACAAGGTATACTTGGAGTTACAGGTTGTAGTGTGCTCAGCGGATGCTTGCAGCAGGTGTGCACTTTTTTTTTTCTTTTTTTTTTTTTTATAAATCCAAAATGACTTAATCACAGTTTCTACAAAACAATAGATTCACTCATGGACACAGAACAAGAATGGATGGGGGTGTTTAAGTGTGCATTTTATGCATGGGATGAGGGTAAAACTAAAACTAAAAGTTGGATTTATATTTTTTTTTTTAGTGAACTATGACTTTAATTTCACTCTGTGGCAGCTTCTGCATTTGCCTCTCAATTGATGAAACCATATTGTTTGTTCAGACCTGACATTTAGTTTGAGAGCGTTTGAGTGTGACTCCACTCTGATGAATCTGGGCTCTTCTGTAAATCCCTCCTGAAGACACACTGTGGGCTGATGAGAGTGACAGCTGTGCAGTGCTCATGCACCACAAAACACATGGTAAATGTGAGAAATAATAACAATATTTCAGATCTATTGCACAATGGAGTCATCTCAAAACTGAACATGTTGAGGTTTTTTTTTTATTTTTATCGTTACCTCCTTTAAAGGCATGCATTTGTTTATATTGATTATTGATTATATACATTTCAGTTATAATGAATCCATTCAATCATTACAAAAGAAAGTTTATAATTTCTGTTAAAAACACCTCAACTGAGATATTAAAGTGAAACAAGTGATGTATCAGTTTACAGTGAATTGGTCAATCGACAGTTTCTGTTATTTCTCATGAGGAGCGGTGTGTGTGTGTGTGTGTGTGTGTGGCATGAGCAAGCTTACAGATCTTTTAGAGTATCTTTTCAAATTAACACATTCAAGTGGGTTCCTTTTGAGCTCCTTGTAATGAATGCCTAGTTGCCCTAAAATTAACTTAATGCATAATATGCATGTAATATCCTTTCCAGAGCTCAGGGGAATGAAATCAATTGATAAATGTAAGCTGTGTCTAATATATGAAGCTCAGTTGTTGTTGTTATTCATTTGAATTTTCTCTCCCATTTTATTAGTTTTTCTTGCTCCTCCACTATTCACTCTCATTCACACAATTTGACTATCAAACAATTGTGGTCATTTCAAGAAATGTGTGCACCTGTGTGCACTGGAGCGAGTGAGTGTGTGTGTGTATCGGTTGTGAGTACAATTACACAAATATTTGTTTTGTTCCTGTATGTGCTACAAATTAAGTGCTATAAGAAAGATACAAAGCACCTATTTGAATAATTGTTCACGCATGTACACACACACACACACACACACACACACACACACACACACACACACACACACACACACACACACACACACACACACACACACACACACATTCATGCGCACACACACTCGTACATAACACATTCTGACAGAGCTACAGTGAACAACATGCACACCAATCTAGTCCTTGCCTTTCCTCTCCTGCTCCACTCCAGGGAGCAGATGTTTGGGGACAGCTTACAGCCTCAGCGAATTTGTGTGTACAAAACAAACAGCAGCACTCAGCACTTCTGGCTGCAAAGGGAAATTTGCTCTTGAAAAGGGAGGAGGGGGGGGAGGGGGCTTTGAATCAATGTAAAGGTATCATGAGGATGGGTGGAGAGGGGAAACACGCGAGAAAGGGGTGCATGCAGAGGTGAAAGTGTGTCAAGGTTGTGAATCTGTTGCATTGGAAAACTACCCTTTTCTGGAGACATCTGGTGCAGTGTGTCAGAGAGAGTGGTGCAAGGATAGCTCCGTCCGTATCACCTACCCTGGCATCATGCGGCATCAGTACAATCAACCAAGGTGGCCCCACTCCATATCTGATTGTCCCTGACCTCCCCTGTGCGGCTCCCTCCACTCACTAGTTTGGGTTGCCCTTTCAAAAGTTGCAGACGAGCACAAAGTGAAAGGAAAAGGGGAGAGAAAAAACAACGCAATGAGCCTTTACAATATGCTGATACAGCATCTGAGGCATCAGTTTTAACCTAGGACCAGCTATGCTAATGATGTCATAAATATAATTTACTGATTTAATGTCACCGGTCCTGTGCTGCTGCCAGTGTGCTCTACATTTTCTGATAATGGTACTTTTAAAAATATCAATGGAAATTTACCAGTGGCCTAAAAGTCATTAAATTAGTAATTATGGTTACACTTATGGTACTATAGTACGGTAACAATATGGTAATAGGATGGTAGTAACTCATTATTAACACATTATATTAATATCATATTGCTTACAAAATGCACCCTTCCTTATGTCCCACACACGTTTACTACTACTCGTTACTAAACTGTGACGTAAAGTGTTAATCTAATAATTGATAGGGTCAAAATATTAGTGATAATGTTCCACAGACATAAATGAAGACATGTTAGTCCTTCCTTTGAAAGTGTTTACAGTTCATCTTTAACCACGTGTGGTTGTCAAGATGTCGCTCGCAGTCTTTTGTAAATAGACTCAAACACACACTCTAATGTCCGAACACGTGTGCAGTAATGCACATTTTGACCTCTCATCAGTGTAGTACAATCCCTAAACAAACCTTCATAAATGAGCCTTCTGATGCTTGTTTGTCTGAACGGAGGCAGATCTCCCCCCCTCCTCTGCCCCTGGGGTGAGGTTGCCATAGTGACAGATTCAAAGACATATGGAGAGAGAAGAGAAGAGGAGCTGGGTTGAAAGGGTGGGGCGGAGGTAGAGGGGGGCAGAGGAGAAAGGGATGCGTATCGTTTTTAGGACGTTGGCGCTCTGTCTTTCAGATTCGTCTGTGCGTTTCATCTGTCAGTCAGCCATCCGTGTCAGTCTGCTCAGTGAGCGAACAGTTCATGAACTTTTCTCAATCAAGTCTCTGTCGGGCACCATCTTGGCTGTATTTCATCCCAGGAACGATTGATTCTCGTGTTCACGGCCCAAAAAATGTGATATCTGCAGTGGCGGCACTGGAAAGTAACTCTGTGTGTAATACTGAAGGCTTTTTTGCAAATACTTTCCACTTAGTTGTCGACACTGATGACTAACAGCAATAGCACAACAAACACAGATGTTTTTGCTCCTCATACAGATGTTCTTGAATTAGATTCATATGATAACCCTTTGAGCCAACACGAGGACAGCTTGACAATGAACATGAAGAAAGGGAGAGTGGGGACGGGTGAGGGAGAGAGAGAGAGAGAGGGGAGGGGGGAAAGAGGGTAGGGATGAGCGACCATCAGGACTGGCCTTGCTGTTAAAAGAAAACACCTTTTTATCAGCCATTTTATGCAAAATGAGAGAGAGCAGGTGCTCAATCAAACCTCACACCTATTGCTTTATATTTCATCTTCACCCCTCCCAACGCTTCTCCACGAAAACCTTCCGTGTGCTCTTCCCTCTAACTTGCACCTTTCTTCTCCTCCTCTTCCCTCTGCCAATGTCATTCGTCTTTCCTCCTGCCTCTCCACAGCCTGCTCTCCAACTGATATGAGAGAGTGACCCAGTAGGCCCTCAGGGGTCAAGTGATACAAGGTCATTGGCAGGTCATCTCTGCTTACTGGCTGACCTTTAAAAGGACTTCTGGAAGGAGCCAATCAGGTCTTGCTCCTTCCACCCTAAGGCGGATCCCCCTCCCCAGCTCATCAGCAGCCTGTGTCACATGACCAGGGTGAGGTGTCAGAGGGAGGATGATTAATGATGCTTTTAGTACCTGTTTAGAATGAAGCTGTCCACACTGCACTGTAATTACCCACTCCCAGGCGGCAGCTGCCCAACATAATTGCTTTTTGTTTGTTGACCTGGTTTATTGAGGAGAAAGATGGCTTTGGCTGGATTAGATGGTGCAATGTACAGTATACAGAGGTGAACATGAACGTATGTTTAAAATGTGACATCAGCATCAGCTATTAAACAATGAATAAGGAAATCAGTGTCTTACCATCAGTGTGCACGCAGAAAGGAGAGGCTCCCAGGAGCACATGCTGCATATACGTGTCTTATAAATGTCTTTAGCTCCATTGTGTCAATCAGGAAACACTGAGACACAAGGTCAGAGGCTGCCGTCGACCTCTTGTGCAACATACCTCTGAAATACTGTACAAGAATTTAACTGCACGGTTGAGGCGGGGCCTGTTCAGTCATGAATTATTTATGTCAACATCTCAAAACTGCATGTGCAGAGTTGCTCTGAAAATTCTAAACTAAGTTCAGAAGGTCAGTGGAAGTAATAACCCCCCCACCCCCCCTTCTTTGGCTACACTCCTACGGCAAATATGAAGATTTCAGTACCTGCAGCGCAGTGCCACGAGAACAGTGACAATGAAACCTAGATAAACAGTCCCTTGTTTGACCTATGGGGGAGCATAAATTCACTACCCATAAATCCTTGAGTGTTTCAACTCTGGTTGGCGCGTTTGCCGTGCCGCTCTACCCAGACGGAGAGAGGCAAGTGTCGGGTATCAGTGCTACTGTATGAGCAGCTTTCATCCTGCTCCTGGTTCTCACATAACTCAGTCCTGCAGCCTTTATCACCAGCTCATAAATAACTAGGCTATCGCCTGATAATGTCCGCTTAATGCTTAGTCAATAAAGCCCACAGTAAGAGGGGCCTTTTTTAGCCTCTCTCCTGTACATAAACATAAACAATGCAGTAGATTGATGTGATGGGCAGGCTCTTTCCACACTGGGACAAAAAAGGCAGCGTGTGGGCCCAGAAGCTGAAGGTGGGCTGTGGGGCTGCAGGTGTTTAGAGGAGATAGTGGGTTGTAATGAGGGGGCTGCAAGAGAAGGGCTGAGTGGATAGCCTTGACTGATCACCTGTGAAAGGCACATACACACATTTACACACAACACAGACTCTAACGCACAAAGGTATATATGCACATACACACTGTCTCTCTCACACCCACACTCACACGGACGCCATCATTAGTTAACCCATTGGTGTTGATGTCTGCTGCACAAAAGCTCATCCTCCCTATCTGAAGGGCATTAGTGCATTATGATAAAGAGATTCCCCAATGAACTGCTTTTATATCTTGTTCTCATTTCCTATCTTTTCTTAATCTAGTGATACATTTGCAACAACAACCATGCGCCGCTGCCACAGAATTATACCCAGGGATGTGAGTTTCATTGTTTTGTTCACATTGAAGGGACAGTTATCGACCATTGGCACTAGTCATCAGACCAGCCAATTCCAGTGCGGCGCCAGGGGCAGCTGTAGTCGGTGTGATGGCTGAAATGGGATCAGACTGAGCCCTGGGGAGACAGAAGAGACTGACAGGGATGTTGCGGTGTTGAACGAGGGGGCTGATTGTGATCCATGAGTTAGTATGTGCTGCAGCACCTGGGCTTGGAGCAGCAGCTGGAAGAGATGGGCAGGACGACACCGACTGGGTTCAAAATAAGAGGGATGATCCAATCAGCTCATATTGACATACTTGGTGGGGGAACAGTCACTGGATGGGTTGTGATATGAGCGTTAATCTGCACACATTTTGTCAGGCTCGGCTCAGCCCAGACCCAAGATTAGGCAATTTACAGAGGGGAGCAGAAAAACTTTAGGATGGTGAAATTGTGACATCCTCTGAATATTGATTTGTCACCTGGCAGACTTTTGTTCATCTTAGATTTTTACCTTTCATTGTCACCGAATAAATATATAAATAAGATTGTCTGTGACAGAAGAATTCAAAGTTGTCGTGCAAGGTGAAGCTACAAGGAGGTCTGAAATAGAATTTAAAGAACTTTCCTCTTTCAATGATACTTGTTAATGCAGATAAATAAAAATAGAATACAGTTTTGACCTTTAATTTTCTAAATTGCGGTGGCATTCACATAAAAAAATGTGGACCCATGTCGAGCCATTCACCAAATCCACAAATTAAATTAACATATTGACTCTGAAAAAGTTTCTCACAAGAACAAAACAAAATATATCCTATTATATATTTTTACTTTGGTGGTTAATGTATACTGGTATGCTCTTGTTTCTTTAATTTATCATGGAATTCTCTTTAATGACCAATTCACGACTGAGCCAAAAAAAACAAACACAGCAAGACCATGTTAAGAATCACTATCAAGAAAAAAAAAATTAATTAAATCATAATTTATGCACAACAAGTACAGCAGAGTAATACAGATTAATGAGTGGCCACCCAACCTTGAAGTTGTGGGAAGAGCTACCCGCTCTGCTTACTAGAGATGCTAGTTGCTTTTAGCGTAGCTCCCCTCTTAATATGCTAGAGCATTAGCAGCAGCAAAACAGCTATTTGTCAACAGAATACAAAGAGATGGGATCATTACAGATGAGTTTGTCTGACTCTGGGTAAGTAATACAATAAACTTATTTCATCCAATGTTGAGTAATGCACTTAAATGGATTATTCCCATCTTCCGTACAAAAGCATCACTGTCATGCACTGCTCATGCTGGACTTCATTTATCAATATTTGCTTCAGTCCAAAAACACTAAATGTGTTTTTGCAATGTCTGTGTAACTTCTTGTGATTTGTGGATTTTGTACAATTTGTGTAGAATATTGTTACTTTGATAGAAAATAATGGCTGTTAAATAAACTTAAACTAAAGCCACAGAAACCTTTGTAGTGAAACTGAAACTCAAATGCATGAACTCATATTTCACCTAAAATGAAAAATCAGGTGAAGTGAGCAACCATTTAATGACCTATTATGATTACCTAGAAACCTCATGCCACAGACTTCATCCTTGGCAGGTGCTGTACTAAAAGAGGAGGTGGATCCAAGAGTGTGTTGGGGCAGGGGCCAGATCTAAGGGGCAGGTGAGTGAGGAGGTTCCCACAAACTAGTGGAGTCACCGCTCTGAACATTGCGGCAAATGAATCTCCCGAGTAATGGAGACAGAACTATTGCAAAATTAGGAGAGACATTAACTGGGGTATCAATAAATAAACCTCTAATTAGGAAAAAAGAAGCGAAGCGGAGCAAGGGCAGCAGTACATGGGGAGAATATCAATGGCATGTTCACATCTGTATGCAGGCACAGCTCTCTGGTGATGGGGCTGTGCCTCATGGGGGCTTCATCAATGGCTCACCCATCCATTCCAGACCTGCTTTGGTGGAGAGTTTGCCCACTCTTTGACTGTTCACCCAAAGCTAACCCTCCCTGCCCTTCCACCATCCAAGTGCAGCCCCCAGTTTCTCCACCTTCTCCTCTCTTCTCTCCTCCTCTCTTCTCAAGCTTATCTGCACAGTGCCCTGAGTGTGCCGCTGTGCTCTGTGACTTCACCATGATTGATTGTGGTATGGGTCCTTCACTCCCTCGGTGAGAGAGAAAATGGAGGAGGGATAACAGGAGAGAGGGGAATGGGCAAAGCAGAGAAGCCTGGAGAGAAAGCCTATGGTGGGTAAAAATGAAACAGGGGGAGTGTTTGGGTTTGTGCGTGTATGCCCACATGTATGTGTCCCCATCTGTTGGTATGCATGGAATAGACAACACTGACGTGCAGTGTGTTTGGGGGAATGAATGAAGATAAACTGTGAGTCAGCATGCAGGTAGGTATGTGTCAGGATTAGTTGAATGTGTGGCCAGCAGGTGGATGAGGAGGTGCAACCAAGGTGTTGGTGGAGGATGGAGGGGTGCGTGGCGCTGACCGCTCCCTGTCTCTCCCCCTCTGTTCCCTGGAGGGTAATAAAGACTGATGACACTGATGCTGTGCCATCCGGCTCCACAGTCTCCACTGCACAACCATTTGCGCCATCATTTATCCCGCTCCCCCCTCCCCGCTCTAATTCTGCTTTAATAACCACCAGCTCCATTCATCAGTGTATTGACGGGCATGACAGGCGGTGCGGCACACACTAACTCCCTGCCCTTTACTCGCTCACAGCTGGGGTCAGTGAGAGGTCACACAGTCAATAATCACAACACACCTCACTGTCACCTTGGAGCGACTGCATGCCCTGCATATCTATCCTCACACATGCCCAGACCCCTCAGTGACTTAACTGCTCGCAGACACGCAGAGCAGAGGAAGTGTTAATGTTGCTCCACTGATGATCCAAATATGTGACTGTGGACTCAGAGGAGTCTGGTCCATTAAGCCAAGTTGTATATTTCCAGCTCAGCAATGTCGTAACGACCACATGACCCCCCAGAGTATTCATTCTTTCAACTCGGAAGCAAGTCTGTCATATCTATACTTTTGTTTTGGAGGGAAAGGTGTGTGGAGGGAGGGGGGTCACAGTCATTTGTTACAGGTGCAGCACGTCCCTCTGTCTCTTTGGGTTGAGCATTCACCTCTTCATATGCAAAACATGTCCTGTTGTCCTCTGACTCTGGCACAGTTAACTGCTGTGACACATTTTTTCTTCATTTCAGCTTGACAGTGACATTTATGTTCATTTGCTCTGCGCAATTTAGAGGCATCTGGAGTGGCCGTTTCCCCTCTTCTCTCCTCCCTTACCTCTTTCCGCTTTTTTTTTTCTTCTCTCCTGACAAAAATATTAATGCAGATTTGCATGCCACAGTGAGTAAGCCCTTGATGAACAGTTGGATTTTTGGGCAGCACACAGTGGAAAAACACCTCTGCAATTACACATGGCAGGAAGACTGACGAGTAAAATGGAGTCCACTGTTTTTAGATAGATTACAGTGTGTGTGGTCCCCATAACATGGAGAAAATCAGTGGCACCGGGAGCCGGCACCCGTGTCCAGTCTATGAATCTTGAGACACAGCTGAGTGAAGTGGTGCTGGGAGATGTGCTCCTGTGGGGATTTGAACATGGTGCACACTGCGCTGGGCCAAGTACCACCCTTCTTCCTGTCATATGATTTATCCCATCTTGTACAATCTATAGTCCCAGGTCTTGTGACCACTTCTGCTCACAACAAAGAAGTGCAATTACAGAGGGACGAATATCAAGGCCCTGTGGGGCATGCATGTGCACATTAAAAAGAAGTTAGCAAAAGTATTCCATATTTACTGGCAAATATGTACTTTTCCTTTTTAAACCGCACCCCCCAAAAAAGCCTTGTTTCACCTATTCTGGCCAGACAGCAGCAGCAGCAGCAGCCAGGGGTGTGGGTGCTGAGGGCTCTAATCCGTGGTGCAGGTCCCATCGGCAAGGATCATTGAGCTAATTAATAACATGGCACAGAGAGGGATGGCAGTCATTAAGGAGCCACGGCTGTGTGTGCGGAGATGCTGAGGGCTTCTGCATGAGAGTTTGCAGTGTGTGTGTGTGTGTGTGTAAAAGGGAGAGTATGAGTGGGGAGGGGGCACTGCAGACACAGGGACTCACTCTGCCATGCAACCCTTTGATTCATAATTCACACAGGCCACACAAACATGGAAGCAGCGCACTATTATGCAGTCAGGCGCACATGCACATTACACACGTATAGGGCATAGGTATAAATGAATGCCCTTTACCCACACATATAGAGTTAACATAATTTACTGTAGTGGAACTTCAAGTACACTCAGCTGAAATTATTCACGGGTCAAACGGAGTGCAGCTGAGCAAGGTCTTCCTCTTCAAGACAACTCTGTGTGTTACTCCACTTAGACCACACTGTAACTCAGACACAACCAGAGCTGCACAGTGCTCCATGGGGCTCTGTATAAACCACTCCACTGCACCAACAGAGCCTATCATTTCCAGTTTGCAGCCATATGTTAGGAGGTGCTGTATACATCGCCAATATTTACTATAGGCTAGGGGACCAGAAGGCTAAGAGCACTTAGTTGTGTGAGGCAACCCAATAGCTCAGCCTGGGCTAATGAAAGGAAACAACAGGAGCAATTAGCAGTGTAAACAAACAGCTAGCAGAGGCCCCAGTCTCCAGCCTCCCCCCTGACAGCAAAGGGACTGGCAGCCTGGAGTAGGAGGTAATTGGGAGAGCTAGGAGCCGAGACAAAATCAATGGCAACGCATGCACAGACACAGCCCGATTACTCACAACCCAGCATCGCAGCCCCTGGGACTCAAACACTACGTGGTATATAAGCAGGTTTGACCCTGCTGAGTTTACACTCACCCTAAGGAAATGTTGCTTGACTGTTCCTTTGTAGTTCAAGTATGTACACTCTCAAACAGCCAAGATGTATTAGTTGTTCACATGGACAAAATGACAGAGAGACACACACACAAACAAGCAAACAGGCAGAGAAAGTTGATAGCTGACACGACACATACAAGCATTGCACTTTGACCACTGACCACACAGGGCTTTAACGACCTTCCCCTCTGTCTAATTGATCTCATATTGGTACCATTTATGTGTCTGCCTGTACACTAATGTCTCCTGATCACTCACTTATTGGGAAGCATCAGTGTCTACAGTGCGACCATGTGGCTGCAGCCTGCAGACAGTCGCGCAGAGGCTACGGCCACGTATGTCTCCTCCTCCTCCCTGAGTGGAGCCGCAGGCCAGAGGGGCATCACTAATGCAGGAGACTGGCTAGGACATTCACTCTGCAGGGCACACTCTGCTGCAGGCATGGGGCTTCTGCTGTCTGAGTGCTGGCCAAGACAGTAATCAGCAAGAGAGACTTTCCTGCAGAGTTTTACAAAAGTCTCCCATGCATCCATTATGGGATGTTTTTCCAAACACAGGTTTTGCCTGAATCCAAGTCTGTTGGCCCTTGTCTTGTGCAACAATATGACATAAGACGTCACACAGCAGGGATCTATCTGTCTATCAATGATGATCTGTCTATCAATGATGATCATGTATCATGAATTGAATTGCCTCTATGCTATTTATTTATTTATTTATTGTATACATTTTATTAATTGACATTGCATTCACAGTCTATGAAAATGAAAGCAGAATTTCACTAGCTTAAGGAAGAGCTCATCGTGAAATTATATATATATTAATCAGTCGTAATACGCAGTCACAAGTAAGCGCCCCTGTTAAACGAATAGAACACAATGAAATATAAAGAATCACGTTTAAATATCCCAAAAAATGTCCAGAACTGGTAGCCTGGACCCTTTTCCCAAGACTTTATAGACCAAATAATTAATCAGTAGTGACAAAGTAATTGCCAGGGACGCAACTATGTGACCGCATGCTGACTTAAGAAATGTCTTATTTCTATTGTCATTATCACCTCTTAACTGTCAGTGATGGCATGAAGCCGGATAGTATCTTCCTCTGCTATTAGGGCTTAAAAGTTGCATTGCTTTACAGCATCGGCATCAACTGCAAGATATGTGAGGTAAACTGTGGGACTTGCTGTATTTATTCATTTAAAAGGGGATTCCACGTGGACACGCACTTAAAGCTTTGTCGTTTATGAATCAGAAAATTTGGGGGGCATTACATACATCGCCTACCTCAGCGAAATTTCTGATTTAGTGGTCAAACAGATGGATATTTCTACCATTAGTCGTCATTATTACTGTAGATTCTACAATACCGCCTGGTCGGCTCAGTGGGGATTATGGGCGGTTATGAGCAGAGTGCAGACAGAGACAAAGATACTATCTCTACCACATGCAGAGCAAAGTGGAGCGAGGAATGCAACCAGGCTCCATATAATGTTAATACAGGAGACAAGGCAGTCCCATTCCGCCATACTTAACAGCATTCTCAATAACAACATAACAACAGGATGCTGGATATTGTCTCCACACACACACACACACACACACACACACACATACTGATTGCCCTCCAAATACCAGTGCATTACTGTCCAGGCGCTCATTGACAGAGCTGCCACTCACCACAAAGATGGATGCTCCTCCTGGGACTATTTCAAACCTCCTTCATTGACTAATTTGTTTTGCTGATCTAACTACCTTTGAACACAGCACTGAGGTGAGTGTGCGCGGCCTTAAAGTGGAGGACACGAGTGTTTTGTGCATTTGTTTTAAGCCAAAAAGTGACCACACTTTCCACTCATTTGCCACTTGTATAACACACTCACAGGGGACTGTTAACAGCCAGTAGAGAACAGTAAAGGCCTCCAACCAGTCTTTACTTCCGCTAACTGTAAAGTATAAGTGATGGTCTGTCTCGTGAGATGTTGCAAAAATATTTCCTGTTGCTCCTTCATACATGTTTCCCCTCTAAGTTTCTTGATTAAAAACATGTAAATGACTGGGTTTAAGATTCCAGCTTCACCGAGTTTTACATTAAACCAAACAACCTTGGAAATCTGCATTTTCGTTTGTTGTGAGGATGAGGCTCGGGGATTCTCCGGTCACCAGTCTGTCTGTATTCACACTCCCAAAATCATCTACATTGTCTACATCATCTCCCACTGGAGAATGTCATGACCATGGACAACACACACACACACACACACACACCCATGAGCAGAGCATGCGGCATTCATCACACACTCCCAGCCATGTCGATAGTTGCCAGGCTGAGCAGGCTCATAATGAATTTGAAGAGTTGCACACCTATAGCAAAGTCATTTACTTTATCAGTCCGATAAAAGGAAGCGATAAGATAGTGGCTCGGCACTGTAAGAGTATCAGCCTTACTCATTCATCTCACCAACATCTACAAATGGCAAAGCTCATCACTCAAAGCAGCCGCACTGAACCTTTATCTATAGAATTCAAAAAAAAAAAAGGTCTAATATCTCATAAGTGTGTGTGCTTATGAAACCCATTATTTCCATATCATTATCAACGTGAGTGTCTGACTGCCATACTAACAGGCTTCTGCCGGCTCTCTGTTTCTAGTCTTTGCTTCTGGTCCAGGCACTGCTGGGAGAATACAGGTGCAAATGTGATTTGGGCCTATTCCTCTGTATTCCTCTTATGAAGTTGACCCTCTGTAATTGACACAGACACACTGGCAATTTGATTAGCTCTTCCTGCTGCTTGAGGGCACTTGACCAGAGCCACATCATCGCCTGTTTTATGTACATAGCTCCACCTATTGGTGAATGTGGGGAACAGCTTACTGACCAGAATAAACCTGGGTTCTCAGGCTCACTCACATTTTGTGTTCTGGAAATGAGCCACTGGGTCAATTCCAAGAATATTTAACAAGCAAGGCCATGGCTCCACAACACAGCTAAACCCTTTAATGATATGGGATCATCTCTGCAGGAGGAAGCCTACGTAATGCATTTGGAAAATATTCAAATGCATTTTATTTTTGTCTCCATTTTATGCTTTTTGATGTTTATTCATTCTCATGCTCCAGATGTGTGCAGGAGGATTTAGATGTGGTTTAAGAGGTAGGGTTAGAATTATAAATTTATAGGTTATGGTTCGGCATTTATTTGTCATGGTTAAGTTTAGGGTAAGCGGCTGGGGAATGCATTATGTGTGTGACCACACTAAGAATGCAAAAGCAGCATGTGTGTGTGTGTGTGTGTGTGTGTGTGTGTGACCGAGATCATAAACAAGTGTCCAAAGATTTCCGATGCAGAGATGGGTGAGCTATTGTGTTGTCTGTGTGTAAGTGCATTCAGCACGTTCCACTAAAAGTAGTTTGCCCCGTTATTTCAATGAGAACTGATGAGAGGAGCCTCTTGAAACACTTGAGATAAGCTCACTGCCTCAAGTGCACTGACATTGTCACCAAACATGAAAGGCGGAGGAATGCAAGTCAAGAGAAATGAGCCAAAAAAAACAAACACACACGTGTGCTGCAATAGCAGTTTTATTCACAGTCCCGAACAAGAATGCGCTCAATAGCAAAAACAGTGTGTCACACGAAGTGAAAATCACTGTACACCGATTCATCAAGATACATCATTAAAGCTGTCAAAGTTCAAAGCCTCTCAGATCACAGCTCATTCTTGAGGGAGACACCAATGGCCCCATCCATCATATTTGTTTGAGCAATGAAAGGCAGAGTGAGGCAAGACAAGTGAGAGAGAGAGAAGAGTGCGCTGAGACTAAAAGTCAGGGAAAAGTAAAGGGAATTAAAGTTAATGGAGGGAAAATGGAAAAAATTAATAGAGTGGAATATGTGATACAACAAGGATGAGAACAAAAAAGGCAGCAAAAACAGACAGGAAGTAAAAGGTGAAAATGAATGGGTACTGTGCCAAATAAGAGATTATTAATAGCAAGTGGCAACGGTGTTTTTTTAACAACTCTGTTTGTAGTGGGACACCACCTGGACTGGGTCCTAACCCCCGAGGCTCTCAGAGTTAAACAAGCTGCTTCAGAGCTTCACACACCTGCATGCACTGAACACTATCGCTCCCTCCACCACCTCCACCACATTATTTTTATTATCTCCACTGCCTGTCCTCACCTTAATTTGACCTCGTGAGAGTTCCACCACATCACTCAGTCCAAATTTATTATTATTTATCATTTTATCAACATGGGAAACATTTTAGGGTGAGACTGTGTTGCTAATTTCTATGATGCTTGTAAAAGGACATCTTTAAAGTTTACGCGGCTCGTGATCAAATGGTTTTTATACATCCCCAGGCTCTTGTATTCTCCAAATTGCTTCAATAAATAACTTGTAAGTCTAATTATGCAGCAATTAATTGCAGCCAACATGGAATGGCCATCAATCTTGTAACTTGAAAAAATCTTTTCCAGCACAGGCTGGCAGTGCAAATAAGAAATTTGATTAGATTTTGCAAGCACGTATGGCACAGTGTGTGTGTGTGTGTGTGTGTGTGTGTGTGTACCAGTGGAGGTTACAGCCAGATCACAGAAGAGAGAGCTCCATCCCAGCAGCTCTCTCTCCGCAGTCTGCTCTCTGCCGTCTCGTCCAGTTGCTATGGCAGCAGTAGTGAAGGCTGTATCCATGGCCAAAGGAGGAAGCTGGCATCCCCCAATAACAGACCTCCCACCCATCCCCTCTCCCTGTCTCCCCCCGCCAGGCTCCTGACCCGCTGGTGAACCTGCCTGGGGGTCGGAGGTCAATGGCTCAGAGCTGCCGAGCGACAGTGAGGGATGATGAGGGAGAGAATGAGAAAGAGAGGAGTTACACCACACAGATGGGGAGGAGAGATGAGAAAATCAAAAGATGAGACTAAATTTGATTATTATTAAGAGACGGGGGTGTGGGTGGCAATTCTGCATTTTAGAAAATGGCTGCTGTTTTGCCCGGCAATTTTAAAATGGAGGTGGAATGCGGATCCTGTTGACTTTTTTGTTCCAAAATTGTGTTTCACATTTTCCCATTTTTGTGTATGTGTTATATATAATATAACACACAACACTTGCATGCGTATAAATTAAGGAACAAAGAACAAGGTACAGCAACGGGGCGTTTGAGACGTGGAGGGTAAAGACACTGTTGGTGGTGTGTGTGTGTGTGTGTGTGTGTGTGTGTGTGTGTGTGAAAAATTCTGCCTATTCTATCACATATATACATATATACACACTAAGATTAAAAAATAATGCACAGAAGTTGAAACTTGAATGTCAGCCCATATTTAAATACAGTAACTATAAACACATTCTTGGCCTCATACATTTTGCAGAACACTGCACACATTGTTTTGACAAAACATCACAACACACACTGCTGCATGTTAAACACATAATTAAAAACTGAAAGTCATGGGTAGATTGCTAAACACAAGCCATGAAACGCTACACTCGGTTGACAATACCCTGAACTTACAATTCATGTGAACATGTGAACCAAACTAAAACTAGGAGTCAGGTTTGCTCCGTGGTGTGAGACCAGGGAAGAGGTGAGATAAGACGAGAAGCAGGAGGAAAGACAGGACAGAGCGTGGCGAGAGGACAGGTCATCAGAGAGAGGACAAACATGGCAGTGGCAATGCCGACGAGCATGAAAAAGAAGCTCAACGGAATATTCCGTGACTATCATCACACTGAAAACACTGGGAAGTTCAGTCTTTATATCGGATGTTTTGTCCTATTTTTGAAATGTTCTCACAAGATAAATATATTAAATATTTTTGCATCTTCTGGGGTTTTTTCACATAATGACATTGTTGATTTCTATACTCAAAACTAATGATAAATATGATATACATTATATCATTAGAGAAAAGAGAAAATCTGTACAGTTGGCGGTGGAAACAAAAAATGAATTGGTGCTTGTGTTTACATTTTAGGAGGGGAAGTTAAATGTTTGTATAGTTTTGTTAAAATTAACAAAGGATTGTTTATGGGTGAAGACCTGGTTTTAGGGTTAGGCATTTGGTTGTGATGGTTAAGATAAGGACATGGGGAATGCATTATGTCTATGAGTGTCCTCACTAAGATATACAAATGGGAGTTTGTTTATTTGTGTGTGCGTGTGCATGTGGGTGTACTTGTATTTCTACTTCGTGAGGAACATTTTGACCTTGTGAGGACATTTTGTCTGGGCCCCACAACTTTAAAGGGCGTTTTCAGGGTTAAGACTTAGTTTTAGGGTTAGGGTTAGAGTAAAGGTTAGGGTTAGACACTTTGTTGTGATGGTTGAGGTTAGGGTGAAGGGCAAGGGAATGCATGATGTCTATGATGTGTCCTCATTGAGATATAAAAACACGTTTGTGTGTGTGTGTGTGTGTGTGTGTGTGTGTGTGTGTGTGTGTGTGTGTGTGTGTGTGTGTGTGTGTAGGTGTTGAAGTAGTAATGGCATGTGTGCACGGAACTGGGTGTTTAAAATGTAGTCAGTTGATACGGTTGAGGAGGGGGGGTCTTGACCTTTGACCTCTCTGTGTTAACTCTGAACACAACTTCCTCACCTTGAAGAGTTGTGCGCCGTCTTACCTTGGGGCCTTTGAAACCAAAAATATGCAGTTGTTCAACATGTGTCAATTTCCCAAAGCAATGATTAGCTGACACCCAAGCATGAATTGCAGCTTTAATTATGTTTTATTGTATTTACTGCAACCTAAAAACAGTTATTATCTCAAGTCAGTGAGCATAGTGAACATTTACAGGAGGACTGTCCAAAGTTTTGTCCCACCAGGCATAAGTAAATAATAATACAATTGAAAACAAATAATACTATTGATATATTGATAATAAACACTAAAACACCATCAACATATCATTGTATATGATGTCTGCTTTTTATAAGATGGAAATAATCCTTAAAGAATCCATGTATGGGACTAGTGATACTGCAATAGGTAATTTTAGTGGAGGGCAGAAAATAAACAGTGATTTTTCATAATTACTTCAGGTTCTGACTGTTTAAAACCGGCTTACCTGCACTTAAATAACTAGTATTGTACTTATGGCACCTTACAAAAAATAAGTTTTGTGGTGGAAACAACAATATAAAATTCCTTAAAGAACACAGAAAATCTTAATACAATCAAATAAACTTGGTGTTTACTTTTGGCTTGCAGAACCCTATCAAGTTTCAATATTTGCCTTCCAAGAGAAACATTTTAGCCAGCCTTGATTTACACAAATCACCATCACAAACAAAAAGAATCCATAGGGAGTGTTGACCCAGGACGTAAGGCAGCAAACACACACCACAACCACTTATTTTTGCAATATTCAATTACACAATAATACTGAAGTCTATATTAAAATGTGTGAACCTGGAATTCACCCACTACCCATTCTGGAGAGGACAGTGGCTCCTTTAGATACTGTGAGGATAACATTACCCCCTAGTGGCTAATTTTTGCAACTGCACCCAACTGCTCCATGGTGCTTATGAGTGAATGTCAACAGCCACAACTATAATCAATCTCCATGTGTAACACTCTGTGGTTCATACAGTAGCTGTGGAAGAAAGGCTCCAACTCTGTCATACATGCAATATTTTGGCACTGTTAAAAAAATTGGACATATGTTCTAAATTATTGTCTAAATATAGATTATCATCACTGGCTGGTGTGGATTGCAGGAGACTGTATTTAGGATTGTGACTGACCTATCAAGAACGCCATCCAGAGGGCAGAGCAGAAGGTGTATGTTTGGTTTCTCCACACAAACAAACACACTCATTCACTCGGGGTGCAATGTAGACACGTCACACAGTCCCTCGCTCTCTCACACACACACACACACACTCTCTCTTCCTGTGCTGCGTTCTTTTTCTTCTGTGTGTTCTCAAGATGTCATGTCCTCTTCGTCACCCCTTTCCGTTGGCCCCGCTCTGCTCTGTTTCCCCCCCTGCCTGGAGACTTGTCACAGCCCCTAACTGCATCAGGAGCACTGCTAGATTGGATATACATGATCTGTCCATCCATCAACAGGGTGAGGGAGAGTGAGAGACAGAGAGAGAAATGGTAGTCTATCTGTGAAGAGTGAGATAGGGACACGAGAAAAATTGGAACGGAGTGCCATTTGCAAGCATAAACGTCTCATACCAAAGAAAAATCTTTAAAAGGCACACACACATTATATTAAACACTTTGTACACATGTGTAAAGCTTATAATCAAGCTCTAATAAGACATGCAGTGTTGTAGCGACATTCATATTCCTTGTCGCTGTCATTGGTCAGTAGTGTGGTTCGTGATAATGTACTCCTGTGGACATGTGGACTGACTGGCACACCTGGCAGATCCCCATTGTCATCAAAAAGTGCACACACTCCTCCCTGCAAGACAGTTGGACTTCTTCAGTGCTTCTCTGTCCCCTCGTCATTTATCTCCTCGCTTAGGTTTAGCAGGTAATGCTGAATCACCTCGCCTCTTTTCTTCTTCCTTCCATTCTGTGAACTGAATGAGCTGGAACCCGTGTGTTATGGCCCCTGTAAAATGTGTAACAATGTGAGCACACATTGTCAAAACCTCTGGGAGCTGAGCTAACACTTGTCTCATGTGCATTTTTATCTGCAGGTGTTCCAGCCTGTGAGATTATTCCATTTTTGTGGACCACGTTAGTCGAGCAAAGTCAAATTCTACACAGAATCATGAGCTTAATTGTAAATTGCTGGATTTTTATTTATTTATTTAGTCTTTTGATATCACCTTGTGATTCTTGTGAGGTGTATACTTTATTAAGGCTTATTGTGGTTTAATACTAAGCACCATGAGAACAGTAAATCTAAAGCTGCTTCTGCATCATCTTTCAAATGACAGAAATGTGTCTCTTCCACTGACAATGAAATTAATCTATTATGCAAAAGCACACATTTGAATGCGATAAAAACAGAATTGCTCCTTTTGTACTTGTGGGTTTGCCCCTTTTTATAGCAGCAGACAATGTCTGTCATGCATTTACTTTGGTGCTGAATATACAGTATAAGCAGGGTGCAATCTGAGGTTGCCCTAGCACTCCATCGTTTTGTCTTGTGATATTCATCTATGTCTGTGTTGTTATCTTTTCCCTATACATTTCCAGGTGATGCCGTATCATGAGCACATCTGCACATCTCCTTCTCCTCCCTTCTGTCTCCATCTTGTTCCCCTTACTCCCTCCGTCTCATTCTCTCCTCTCCCACTGTTTTTCCTCCCACCTTTACCTCTGCCTTCTCCTATCTTTCCTTCCATTTTCACCCCCCCCCCCCCCCCCCCCCCACGCCTCTTCCTCCATCTCTCTCTCTCCCTTTCTCTCTGTCCCCTCTTGACTCGCTCTCTCTCTTTCTCTATCTCTCTCTCCCCCTCTCTCTCTCCGCTGTGCTCTGATGAATTGCCTTCCCCTCCCGGTGAACTCGACCGATAATCCTGGGGAAGCAGTAAAAGACCATCGATCAGCGCTGCAGACAGGCCCACAAGCCACAGCACAGGAACAACACACTAACAACAAGCCTCTGCACTTGGCTCCTACTGTATATGCATATACATGCATGGGTTTACTGTATGTGCATGTATGCATGAGTATACGTGTGTATGTGTGTGTGTGTGAGACAACTTTATACATGCATGTTACCTATTGCATTCACGTAGGAGAGGAGCTGACATGCATGATGATTAGATTGTTTTATTTTTTTATCACTATTTTGGTTAGTACCTGAAATGTGAGCACTACTCGTCAACTTTAGCCTCATTTACGTGCCATCAGCATGTTAGTATACACCTCAGACTTCCCTCTGTGCTCATTCCGCTTCCTCGTGTGACTCATCCCCTGCTGTGTGTCATCCTCGTGGAATGTGTGCATATATGTGCTAACATGCACGTCCACATTAATATGCATATACAGTGTGTGTGTGTGTGTGTGTGGCTCCGTCAGTGTCTGTCTATTAAGTGTGTACGCTTGTAAGCATGTGTGTATGGTATTTGTTTATGTATGCAGCACACACAGAGGCCATAAATCATCTGGCACTCTCCAAGCCCTTCCTGAAGGAGAAGGGTAGAGAATGCACATGGTCTTGGGCATAGCTTGATGGCTATGAAATTGACCAATTGATTGATTGAGACAATTAATTTTGCACCACGCTTTTATGGCAGCGAAACCAAGTGTTCATTTGTTTGCAACAAGCAAGTGAAGACAGCTGGATTAAGACAGCTGGATTATTTTATAATTCCCACTGAAACATTGCAAAGGGCTACCTACTGCTCCAGGCTTAGGATAATGATATGCTACCAACTATTGGTTTAAGTTATATGACATGATATGACAGCTCAAACTGTGCAGAGTCATGTATGAAGTCCATTTGTCTTCATTCTCCATTTTGCACACAAAAATAAGATAACTTGAGCGATTCAAGCAAAAGCCAGCCAATAGTCATTATTCTATCCCCTTAAATATGACAAATGAGGGCTGCTTCTATTGAATCTCATTCTTTACATGCCATATTACAAAGCACCACTGTTCGCGAGTGTGGAGGAGCTTGACCATAAAAAGCCAGTTGCTTGGAAAATAAATCTCCACCTTGACAAACGTGAACTGCTTTTCATTGAGGAGGCTTGCCATTCATACTTTATGTCCCCCTTTTTTATTTCTGGACCTGTTTGTGAGTTGTCCTTCAGTGCCTTTCTCTCTGCTGCCTTTGTTCCTAATGTACTGGCAAGGTTGACATCATTAAGCCCTGTATGCAGCAAACACATTTATGCCCTACTTTCATTTTTCCTATTTCATTTTTGCCGTGATACACCACAGCACTGCCATCAAAGCGGAAAATAAAGCCCCCATCAGGCTTGAAGCCATGTGCTCTTTGTGGGCAAGGTGACACCTTGTGGACAAAGAAGAGAACCACGGCAATAGCAGGAGCCAGCTCAAAATGAGGGCCAGCCGAAAAACACTCTTTTGTACAAAGGAACCAGTCAATGCAATAATTAGTAGTTTTCAACTTAGAGAATAAGCCCAATGCGGAACAAGAGCAAGTCACGCACACTACAAACCTCAAAAGACACCTGCAGCAGTTATTTGAGGTATTTTGCAAGTATGAGAAGGCGTATCAGGCCCTGATTCTTCTAATGCTTGGGGAATGACTTAATGGGAGGGTGTCTGTGAAGGTGCATGTGTCCATGGGTGTTTTCCTGAGAGTGAAACGCCACCGTGGACGTTGACAGATCATGGGGGAATGTTCAATTGCAGGTTGTTGCGTCCTGCTGTCATTGGGATCATCTGTCACAGGGCAAGGCTAGCTGGGAGGCAGGAGGAGGCAGGAGTTAGGGGCGTCACTCCTCCCACAGATGATGATCACACCAGGCCTTCTGCCAAGCAGGCGGCTGGCCCTGTCTTGCTCCTGTGGTCCCTTGGAATTCCTCTCCTTCACAGTCACTTCCACTGCAATAATAGTACAGCCTTGATAGAACACACGGCAAGTATGAAGCAGAGAGGGATTTTCCCACTGGAACACACAACAGAGCTGTGTCTCTATCTCTCAATCTTTTGGCCACGGTGCTGTGCTGACAGCACCAAATCTTTGTAGAGATTCATTTGGCAGCGCTGATGATTATTTTGGCTGGATGATGAGACACTTCTGGCAACAAATGCCACACACAAACACTTTTATTTTGCTCAGATGAGTCAATACAAAGCCCTGCAGAAACACAAGTGATCTGACCGGCTTTCTCTCTTGCATTCCAATAACCTTTCTAATGTCTTTCCCACCTCAGCATTACTTCCTCATCCTTCCTTTCTCCTTTGTTTCTTCTTCCTGTCAAAAAATCTGTTGTTGTTTTACCCACACAAGGCAGCACTTTCACGTGTGCACCCTCTACAGTCAAGGCCGGGAAGTGCCTTTGTTGTGACATGAGAAAGGATACAAACAGGAAGGCCAATTACAGCCCAGCAGTCATCTATCTGTCAACCATCTGACAGAAACATAGCACGGCCAAATATATGACTCCCCCATAAATCACAGCATCTCACTCTAACTAGCCTGTCTTGAGTGAGTAATTAGTAGTAACATGCAGAAGCATTTCAGCATCCTGAAATACCATTAGATCATTCCACTTTTGATTTTCAGTCACTTTTCTCCAAAACCCACACACTCAAATGGCCAAATGTTCCTGAAAATTAGATACATTAAACTGATTTAGGGGACGTTCAGGAAATCGATCATGCAACGGAATCATTTAATGTTTAAGGAAGGACCCCGTTATTTGTGGATGTTGAGACAGAGTTCATATTCCGCATTTGAAGATTTTAAAAGAGGACCTTGTATTTTCATAGTGAGCCTTTACTGCCTTGTACCCCTTGCAGCAGTCCCACCCTGAGAGCTCCATTGCTATTGCAGATGCTTTATGACGGGCAATTTAGCTTCAGCTGCTATCTGAGCCATCTCAGGAATGGACGCGCTTAGAATCAAGTGCAATAAAGCAGAGAGGGAAGTGGAAGAAAAAAGAAAAGGGGGGGCGGGGGTAAAGAGAGACAACAAGCTTGTCTGGACAGCCCCTTTGGACAAAAGGTTTGGGGGTAGGGTGTCCTGTGGACACACACACAAACACAAACACTGGTTTCCCAAGCAGTCGGCTAGACAAGGAAGGGGCATACCTGTTTGTTTTCACAGGAGCATCCAACACAAGGCCAAGCGTCTGTGACTGAATGAGTAAACACATGCTTGTTTTTTTCTGAATGGATTATCCACTAGATACGTTTTTTTCTGAGTGTATTCTCTCTCTGCTCTCTTTCTCTCTCTTTCTCTATCTGTGTGTGTGTGTGTGTGTGCGTGAAGCATTTGGTCCTACACAACTGGCTAGGCTTTGTTGAGTCTGCTGAGCTCCAGGAAATCTCCTGAGACAGGGAGACAGATTTACACCCTTCCCTCTGAGAGGGCTTTACAGCCTGGGACCCAGCAGAGCAATGGAAGGGCCAAGAGCACCGAGTGAAGAGTGGGGTGATAAGACAGAGTGGGACGACAAGAGGGAAGAAGGGAAGGGATAAAGGGAAAGAGGGAGGAGGCATGAAATATAGCAAAGCTTGTGAGGTTGAGGGGGGGCCCGTGATATCAATGGAATGTAACATGGCTGCTATTTGCTCGCCGCCCTTCCCCTCTGCACAGATACACTCGTCCTCCTGTACCTCTTGTCTCTCTCAATTTATCCCCTTTTCTCCTACACGCATGCATGCATACACACATGCATAAAGAAAGGTCATAAATCTGCCAGTGAGTGCTGCTGGGATAGAGACACCCAAGACAGGTTTGGAGAGAATGCAGATGTACCTGCCTCCAGCACATCATCCCCTGGCTCTCTTCCTCTCTCTGATTCTCCTCTTCTCCGCCCCTTCATTTTATCCTCTTGATCTCTCTCCAGAGTTTTCTGTCTCATGTTCTTAACCCCTTTCAACCTCAACTCAGATCATCTCCCCTCCACTCTGCACTCCCTTCTCCCCCTTTGGTCTCACTTTAAGGACCAACGATCTCCCACTTAGGAGAAACAAAATGCTCCAGCTGAGTCTCATGCCATTGTTGTGCCGAGGCAAGGACGAGCTTGAGGACGGACAATGGGGCAAACCGAGGGCGAGACACAGCTCACACTATAGGTGGTACCTCGTGGGGAAATAACGGTAACAAATACAGGCTTTATGTAACCTGTTTGCCGCAGTTCCTCTGTCTGAGAGCCAGTATTCATCATCCAGTGACAGGGCTAACTACCTGCTGAGTGATACCTGATGTCTTCAGATGGGCTACATTCACAGCCGTCCACATCTACATGATATGGGTGAGATAAAGACGGACAGGGACATCACAAAAGAAACAGGAAAAGTCTTAGGGGTTCTATAAAAAAAAATATCTTTGTGAAACAGACCGAACAATAACTAGAACTATAGCGTAGTGTTTCAACCCATCTGTACCAGTGGTGATGACCTCCAGACAAAACAGTCTGACCACAAACACATCAACACACAAGACACACCCTCACTTTCTCACAGAACATCCAGGCCTTGACATTATCACAACTCACGAGTCTTCCAGCAAAAACAAGGAACCAAAACACAGGCGCACACCACGTAAACATATACTTTCTAAACAGATGTGGCCTGTATGACCTGATTTACAATGAAGTAAACAGTTAAAGCCGCACATCTCACTCCAACACCTTAACACCTGACAGGCCTCTCATAAATAAGGCTGGCCAGAGACTCCCACATAATTTACACCGTGGCTATCTACTAAGCTAACATGTAACAGGTATCCAATCCATATTTCAGCATGCAGAGCTCAGCACTCACTGGAGAAGATAGACGTCCAAAAGTTAGGCCAGAGGAAGGGGGCAGGGGGACTTCAAAAGCTTGTGAGAAATGCTTGGATTTTGGGATGTGGTGTGGGGATTGAAGCTCTCTCGGGCCGGGAGTAATGTATGTGCAGATATGTTGTATATGTTTGTGTGTATGTGCATGGGAGAGTGCATGTGGGTGACCCTGGCCTGGGGCGTAGCCTAGCCTGTAGCCACAGCCCAGCACAGATCAAGGTCCACAGCCAGGAGTTCCACTTCTACGTCTGCCATAAATCGCCCCCTGCCTTTGTCTGTTCTCTCTTTCACTGGCTGAAACTTATCCTCTTCCATTAAGAGTGATGGATCAGCAGCTCTCAGGGTGTAAGAGACTCTGAGGTTACAGGTCCTTGCAAAGATTGTACTTTGCAGTGCAGATGTTGGGGAAATGTACACACAGACATACATCCCCACAACGCCCCCACGCCAAACCCACTAAATGAGACATAAAATACATTTAAAGGCACAAATGAACAAAAAGGGGGCTTGTTTGATGTTTGAATAATCTCATAGGTGCTGATATGTATCTGCAATGATAATTAGTTCATGCTTGTGAAAGAACAATATTGTATTTATTAAAAAAAGACATATTTTAAGTTGCAGTCCCAGGGTTTATTTATCATATGCTCCCTCTGGATTTAGCAGCATCTGTGCTCCCTCTGGTGGCAGCTTTCTGCCATGAACTGCCTCTCAAACAGAGGTTGGCCTAATGTATCTGCTTGTTCATTAGGTCTTAAAATATCAAATGCACTCAGATCACATTCTATGTCTGTCATAAGCAACAAACAACTGCTGTGATCCATTACCAGTAATAAAAATAGGTTTAAATTATAGATTGCCATTAAATTAATATGTATCATGTTCAACTAATAACAGGTAAAATAAAGAATGCAAACCAGGAACTGTTGTATTCAGCGTAATGAGTTGGCTGTAGGTACATCACGATAAAGATAATAGTTTGGCAAGAGATGTTACAGAGCTGCTTCACATGTTGCAACAACAACCTGAGATCCGCAGCTGTGAGTGAGTCTCTGTGTGTGTGTGTGTGTTTACTTTAAAACCTGTAACAGAAAGATGTGGAATGTGTTTTGCTGTGTTTTTAAGTGTTGAAATTGTGACCGTTGAGAGGATTAACAGCTTTAATATCACAGCAGAATATCCAAAATATCAAAAATCCATAAAATTAGACTATCCTGTCAAGAAAGGGGGGGCAGGCCTCGCTCATGAACCGAGGCTTCTGCAAAGTAAAGCCTGACATAGGATTTAGAGCAACATAAGGAAATAGCAATAACCCTATATCTGAATGCAGATGATTACGTTCTCTCTAGTTTAATCCTCGGGCACCGAACACATTGAAATGGTGGAGGCGTATAAATATTCTAACACAACATTATCTGAAGAAGTGCTGGTGGTGCTGCATCAGACTGCTGCTGCAGGCAGCCTGCGTGATGTTGCCCTCAGGTGGTGAGAGTGTAAAACAGCAGCCGGGAATGAGAAGTCCATCAAGCAGCTGAAAGATTCAGTGGTGATGCTTTCATCTGCTCGCATGTATAGAGCCCCATTTGTGTTTGAATGAGTCGTATTTTTGATTTAGTCCACCCCAACCCATCTCTCTCTCTCTCTCTCTCTCCCTCTCTCCCTCTCTCTCTCTCTCTCTCTCTCTCTCTCTCCCTCTCTCTCTCTCTCCCTCTCTCTCTCTGTGTGTGTGTGCGTGTGTGTGTGTGTGTGTGTGTGTGAGTACTTGTATGTGTTGCCTCTTTAGGACCTGTTCTGGCATAAACACTGACCTTGTCAGGACCAGCAGTCCTCGTGGGTAGAGATAACGCTTTGTTTGGACTACAGACACACACTTAAATGAAAGTTACTGCAGTGTCCCAAGAAGAATAGCTGTGTGTGTGTGTGTGTGTGTGTGTGTGTGAGAGAGAGAGAGAGAGAGAGAGAGAGAGAGAGAGAGAGAGTGAGGTGCACATGCGCAGTGATCGGATGAGCGGTGGCCTTTGTCTTGGAATGTTGGCCTCACGCGCTTGTGCATTTCTCCGCCGGACAGCGGAGGCACATAAAGCCTGGTAAATTGCACCAGGGCAATAAAATGGCAATAAAGTGACAACAACAGTGCATTAATCCATCACCAGGGAGCGCTGAAGGTACTGTAAGGAGCTCTGGCTGGAGCCCGGAATGATTTCTTGGGTTTATCAGCTCAGCGGCTGCAGCGCTCATCCAGCATGGCAGGGGGCAGTGAGGAGCTGAGAGGGCTCGCGTTTCCCCCGGTTGACCAGGCCTGTTGTAATATCAGGCAGGTAGGATACACTCACTATAATGCGACACAGCAACTTTATATTGAAAGGCTGAGCGTCTTTTAATTAGACGACAGAATGAATAAGCTTTCAACTGTCAGGGGGCTGATGGAAATCCCCAGCTCTCTGCCTCTTGTAGCTTAGCTGTATTTCCAATAGTAATTTCCAAGACATGTTCTCACAAGGAGGCAGAGCGTCCTTGTTGGAGCAGTACAGCCCCTCTGGCGTGCAGCCCACCCCTCCTCCTGGCGTCCCGTGGCTCTTGGAGAAAGAGAGCTTTATTCAGGAGCACCTGGATTTATGTGGGGGGACTAGAAGCAGCAGGTGATGGAAACTGCTGGCCCAGTAGGCTGGCTGTGGCCAGGGGGCTCTGGCAAAGTAGTAAGTAGGCCCAGTGGGTCACACTGTCATTTCCTGTTTCTCTACCCTTTTACTCTCATTTTACTGTTCTTCAATTCCAGCCTGCCTTCCTGCTAGAATCACTTCCTCCAATAGGAAACAGATGAGTAGCCCAGTTTGAGGTGGACGTGCTTTGCCCTTCCCATCGTCAAGTCAGGACATCTGACATACATTTTCACATAGTTGGGGCCAAAATACGCCATTTAAAACCCAGTAATGCAGCCCTGCAAACAAAACAATCAACGGTTATTTTCTAGGCCTGTGAACATCTACACGAAACGTTCCTCTTTAACAAGATTGTTGATGTTGCCTTGAGGTGAAAGCATTTGCTTCAGGTTTCAACTTGGATGCCTCAGCGCTGGTTACCTGGCTCACCACCGACACAGAGTCTTTGATTTTGCGCCTGCAACGTGGTGTTCTTCACTGCTGACATGACAATAAATTTAAGAACACACACAGAATAACCTTTTGAGAGAGAGTCTGTGGTGTAAACATTTGGACCTCCTCTCCCCAGATGAAACCACTAGCCGGTTTGCCGTCAGCTATTCCACAGAAACAGCATTCTAAACTGAACCAGGTGTGTACATGCCACAGCGAAGAGGTCAAAAGTGAAAACACATGATACACTCTTTCTTCTTCTTCTTCTCTTTCTCCTTCCTATCCCTCTTCCTCTAATAACCCACTGCGTGATGTAAAAGAAAGAGAAAGAAAGCTGTGCTAAAATGGCTCATTAAACCGTCTAGTAATGCTTATGTAATGTTCATGGGGAACAGATTTCAGATCGGGGCAACACAAGTGCATTAAAACTGGAGGGAAGACTTTAGTTAGATAGATAGATAGATATATAGACAGATAGCTAGATATATAGACAGATAGATGCTTAACATAGATGCTTAACATCAAACCTTATCCTAAAATCAAGTCTTAACTCATGAAAAGCTCTTTGGTGTTTGTCATAATATCCTCACACAATGTCAGAATGTCCTCACAACCATACATATGCACACACATACACACAGAGTTCATAATCACATACTGTATATAATTAGAAACATAAGCTGAAAGCATCTCGCAGAGGAATGTGTGTCCCTATAACTCTAGCTGTGTTGCACTCAGGTACATAGCACTGAGAACCGGTCTTTGAACTCGTTTGGAGCTGCTAATTCCCCGCTCCTTTGTCATGATTATGAAGTTAAATATCTCATTAGCCTCGACAGCAGCAGGGCTTTATAAATGGAAACACATCAGACAAACTGACAGTATAAAGTGTAGCGTAGAGTGGCAGTGAGCCGAGGGAGAGGCAGGGTTCAGGAGGGAAGAGGGTGGCGTCTCTGTCCGTGAGGTAGGAAGACGTTGTTTGGACTGCTCTGCTTCCCAGATTCTCTCGCACATTCTGGACCCCCATCACGCTGGGTTTATTTTTGGCCGGCAGTTGAGATGAAGGACTCAGTGTTTAGACGTGAGCTGTTTGGATAAATTGGTGTGTATGTGTTACAGATTTTAAGTAAAGCCCTGCATCACTTGTGCAACCTCAGAAGTGTGACACCTTAGACACATTATATGTCCCCAAGACTCAACCATGAATCAGTACAAAGACTGTCCTCTTCTATTTCACTGAGTTTTATTACAAATGTGTTTACTGCTAATCAGTGTAATGGACTAGACTGTGAGCACTTGACTGTGTTTAACGTATCCTGTTGGCCTCAGCAGATGATGAGGCCCGTACAAGGATGTCGGTTGTTACACTGAATTATAAAGCCAATTCAAGAACCTGTCAGGATCCCCTTTATCCTGTGTGGCGTAGCATCTATGACTTCCTTTATGTGTTAGATTTGTTTTGCCACACAGTTTTATAAAGTATTTATCAAGGCTTTTATAAGCCACTAAAACTATAATCAGTCCAGAAGCCACCTCCAGCAACAGACCGGCCCGTGTTATTGAAGGCTCACTGTGCTGAGGCCTGGCCAAGCTGTGTTGCATTTTAAGTTCTGCCAAAATGATTGGGACGTGTGGATCATTTAATGTAAACTCCAACATCTCCCAGTGAAATAAATACTACGACAGAAAATCGCAATGGATTTCATGGGCCTCTCTGAACTCTAATCTCTGATGGAAATAGAAAGACTACAACCTGTGATGTAAGATGTGTGGAGTCCAATCGTGGACAGATGTGATTTTTGTTTTTCCCACCTCTTCCAAAAGGAGGCTGTCCCAGTGGGTTACTGTATAAGCCTTGAATACTGATCCTCAAGCATATAAAACTTGCACATTCATATACAGTGTAACATTACCTAGTTTATGACTCTGTGTTATGTGGAGGCTGCCTATGGCTGTGAGCAGAGGCAGGAGAATGCTGTGGTCACCGGTGGGTCAAAGACTGTCAGGGCTCAGGGCAGGCAGAAAGCCAGCCTCAGTACGTGTCTGCTCTGAATGTTAATGGATTAACGCTCGCTACACATTCGGCTAGACTGGGAAACTCAAGATGACTTTTAACTTGAAAGGCCGCCAATAAGTCGCCATCATAAATTCAGGGACACATGCTGTCTGTTGCGGTGCAGCAGCCAGGCGTGTTTCCTCGGGGAGGCCAGGGCTGAGACACTGTGTGATGGAGAACAGGGGAGCAGGTGGGCTCTGGATTGGCTGACCTTGCCTCTCAAACGCCACAAGATATGATCAGAGTATGCTGGCAGCTGTGGCCTTGCTTAACAACACCCAAGGTGTCATGTAGAGCAGGTACACTACACCTACAGTCGTACAGTCACCATCCCTCATTCTCTATACACACAATATATGTAGTGTGATTTAAATTCAGACCCTGCCGATTTAGCATTTTCCATCACAAGAAAAGCCCATTGAGTTACACATTTTTTCTTGTAATTGCTGTAAGCGAGTAACTTAGGCTTGTCTAATGTGAATTTCCACATGGCAAAGAGTGCTGCGGTTGTAATGCTCCCACACTGCAGCGACAATCCCAATGACTATGTGTAATTTAGCAGCAGGGGACAATGAGCTAATCTTGCAGGCGAGCATATACTCCCAATTTAAAATCAATCAAGATGCATTTGAATTTTTAGTACCTCTACATGAGCTGTGCTGTAAATAAGAGCTGGGTTTGGAGCGCACAATTGTTGTGTGCCTGCGTGGGGGGTCATTTAAAATCCACTGATGGATTCACAACACATTTCTCTGCAAAGTTTCACACACATTTTGACACTAATATAAACCATTTCTCCTAATCATTTGTGCTGCTTGCTGCACTGCAAAGTAATTAGATATAATTATGTCAGTGGATGATTTCTCGTCTTTTATTGAAGAACTGGCTGATAAGCAATCACTAGCACCAGCGTGGTTTTAAATACAAGCGGCACATGCGGGAACCAGAAACGTTACGGTGTTGGAATTTGTAAATCCAATTATCTCATTTGAGTGAATAAAACACTGTGCTGTGGTTTCCTATGATTTTCTGTCTCTAACCATCAAGGACTTACTTAATGCCTACAATTTCTTTGCTTTCTCTCCGCAAATTAATTTATGGTCTAATTACTGGACAAGCCTCCAGATATGAAGGAACACAAATCATTAGTCCTTACCAGATGGCAGAAAAACGGCACAGGATAATTGAAAATCTAGAAGTGGATCAATATTTAGAAGCCCAAGGTTACATGAAGTATGACACTACTACTAACATGGAAAAATGATGCATCGCATCCACAGGCAAATTGGCCGCTGTTATTTGATGGTGAATGACTACTGAGTGAAATGCTTCAAGTGCTGGCTCCTCAATTACAGAGACACCACACTCGCTTTAAATTACCAAGCTCAATACTCTTGCCGTCCATGTGCATCAGTACAGCCGCACACTTATGTACAGCGTTGGCCAGTGGTGCGTGGTTTCGTTTGTGGACGACCCTTTTGCGACAGAATGTACCATAAAGGCTCAGAGGCCCCAGCATGTAACAGACTACTGCCGGCCCAACCCACCCTTCTCTAGCATTTACCTCTGGCCTGTTAAAAATGATATCAGCTCATGGAGGGCAAGCATTAGCATTTGCATTTTATTGGAAGCATAGAGATTTAGAGCAGAGGATATATCAGCTCTGAGCAGACAGAATTAGTTAACAATGCATTACCTGCCTTTTATGGCAGCTATAACTCTTTCCTCCTGGTGGGGAGAGAAGATGAAGGGAGGAGTTGGGGGGACGACGGGGAACCACAGCCAGCAGAGTGTCGGCAGTGAGAGCCATGGCGCAGTCGAGAGGGACATTTAGAAGGAAGAGGCTTTGTCTGTGGTGCTTTACTGCACATTAAGTGTGATAGCCACCCAAATTAGAGCATCACATCGCAATCACCTTCACACAGATCAGTGGCCTGTGCTCAGAGATGATGCGCCCGTCATCACTGCAAACCTTTACGTCTGGTTGCAAGAAGGAAATGGAGACACAGCTGTTTGGCAGCTGTGTCTCCATGATCACAGCACAAGAAAGGCCACATCGTATTACACTGGCCTCTGTGATACTCTTGATTTACGACACTTGGAGAGATTTTTCACAGTTTCCCTGAAACCAAACTCGGTGATTTCTTTTTTCTTTTTTTTTTCCATATACAAGGATGTAATGTATGGTGCTGTGTGATCATCGTATCTGTATGAGTGCACATTTATTTGTTTGTTGTTTTAGTGGTATCCTTGAACAAGCTGTGTTACACTGATGAGGCCCACTGCAGCAGTGCCTTCCCTCAGCACAGCTGCACAGTAGCTCCCCCGACACTCATTTGGTGTGATGTGTTGCAGGACGACCCACCTCTGCCGTGGGCAATACCCACTGGAGCTCATTTGCACTAAAAGTTGCTGGTATAAGAGGGGATATGTTTGAAGTGCAAGGAGGCTGTTTTAGATAAATAAACAAACAAATAAGACCAAAGCTGCAGCTATATTTTGAAAAGCAGACTTTGCAAGATAGATGTCGACATCGACAACAGTGTTATTGTTTCCCATTAAAAGATACTGCAAGTTTAACAAAAGATGGATGGAGATGCTTCCGTCAAAATATCAAATCATACTTAAGTGCGGTGTAAATAAATCTACGAGTGCATCTGTAAACGCTGACACTTAACTAAACAAGGCACCGAATGCTCCCTATTGACCCTGCCAGACGATAGTACACACTCGTTACAAATGGCTCATATGTGATTTTCCTCATTTAGACGCTTGGCATCAATGAAGATTCACTCTACGCGCCGGTTCACCGCGGACCAGAACTGCCTCTACATCTGTATTTGCCACACACATATCACAGGCAGAGCTCCCATGAGTACTACTGTGGCTTTCCCAACCAAACCTTCTGGCCCAGGTTTGTCAGCAGACAGCTCCAGGCTCCATAAAACAGCCTGCTGCTCGCTCCCTTTGCCCAGCTTAATGGTCCCAGGGGCTGGAAATTTACTAGTGACCTTTGCATTCCATTTGGAGTGTAAAAGCCTTTTTGCTAGGAAAATTCCATCACGTTAGACGTAGCTCAGCAGCAGTGTGTGTGCGTGTGTGTGTGTGTGTGTGCGCGCGTGCGTGTCAGAGAGTACTAGAAAGACAGAGTCTCTGTGAGAAGCAGCAAGAAAGAAAAAGAGGGTGGTGAGAGAAGAGCCAGGATTAGTGTCAACATTCACTATAGATTATTATACTTATATATTGTACTTGTACCCAGAAGCTGAGACACTACTCTTATGCAACATCTGTTTTATTCATCGTGTAGTAAAAACGTCACATTTTTTTTGTGCATAACAAATTTTCAGAGTTTTGTTTTGGTAGACAGATTGTGGTTGTCCTCGCACGTCAAGTCCCATTTAATGGAAAGTAGTTGGTGTTGCCTTCTTCTATTTGTCAATTTTAAATGGATAGAAATAAGCTTTTCCTCACATATAGCAGTATTTTTGTGTTGTGGTGTTTAACCAGATTGTTTTTAATGACTTTTTCTTATTGATCCATTCCAGCCTTTCAAACCCTACTAAAATTAAAAATGAACATTGTAATGAACATTACAAAATGTCCCTGTGAAGCCAGCATAGTGAGGACTGATCAGAATAGGCTAATTTATGAGTTGAACTGTGAATAACTTGCATAGAAGTAGATACCTTTTAAGCTGGTGTTATTTAACAGTGCCATCTGCTGGGTGAGAGCAGCTGGTGCTCTTCTTCAATATAAAGAAACCATAAAAGAAAATGTGTTGTTTTGACAGAGAATGCAAACAGCTTTGGTCTCATGGTATTTGCGACTTAATTTTGTTTTATCATCACCCCAGGACAGATAGTTATTTTCTCCAGCTAATATTAGAAGATGTCCCGATTTTAAGGTTTAGTTTGGCTTATTTATTGCTTGTTTCACCCATTACTATTCACCAATTCAATTTAAATTCCAGACAAATCCTAAAATAAAAGCCAAACGACATCAACTTTGACAAAAAAAGGTTTATTAAAGGCAATTAGTGTCTACATGCTTTTAACAGTTAATTCACACATTAGTGTGCTTTAAGAAAAAAAAAGAAACAAAAAAGAAAGCTGCCTGTGAATAAATGACAAACCCCAAGAGAGGACAAAATATATTTTAATGAATGAAAATAGCTTTTACAGTCTAAAAGATGTTGCACTGTATGTGAAGAGAAGACGCCTTCATACATAAAATCTGATATAGCTTAAATACAGAGGGGACATTTTCATTTCAGTTCAACATTATGAATTTGGTCCCAAGAGTCACTGTTTAAGCACAGCATATAAAACTGTGAACGAGAATTGACCTCCACTTGGCAGGTAGTGACATTGTCCAACAGGGTTATATAGTGATGACTGTCACAACACAATTCAGAAAACGTTCTTTTTTTTTTTCAATCATGACAATAATGACCAAGAACATGCCAAATGTTCCTATCTGTTTTTCCTGTTAAAAATATATTTTTTGTAATCTGTGTCAAAAACTGCAGGGTTGCCATAGGTTGGGTCACACAGTCCAACATTTTAGCCACAAGGTGGCAGACCTCACCGGCTGCTGTGAATGCTGGTTGCATTTCATCTGGATACACCAAGGATTGTCTAACCTGCGAAACCGAGACTGGTCCAAAGAGAACACTGAACACGGGGGAAACCAGGTACAAAACTCTGTGAACTGTTTTATTGTCCTTTTCGTCAACTGGTGATAGCATAAAGAAATTAAAAACACACCTTACAATTCATAAAAACTTGGATTAAAAAAAAACCAAAACACATTTATAAAATGAAGGATATCATCACTACATTATTGGACAATGATTGGCCGGTGTCCCCTGCAATTTTGCAAACTTAAAAGTTACTATACCCCAGGAGACGGTACAAATCGAAAATCTACGAAAAAAAAAAAAAAAAAGGAGGTGATTATACAGTGAGAAAATGCTGCTGTGGCTTTACTGAATATCAATACTACAGGCTCATAACTGGGTTCTTGAATGTAGGGGGGTGCACTGCTTGAATTTGGTCAGGAATTGTGCACCCATTGAGGACAAGCTCATGCCCAGTTTGTACCAACGCTAGCCCTCAAGACTATTTTCTTTAGACATGACCACCTGCACATGAAGATGCATAATTACCAACTTAAATCACATCCTGTAAGAACTAAAATAAGATGTGTAATGACATTAAAAAAAAGATGGTAAAAGAATACAGACAGAACAGCAGGAACCCTCCCCCAGTAACATTTCACCCTTGTCCCCTATAGCTTTTCCTCCTGTCAGATGGATTCATCTCAGCAGTCTGGGGCCCTTGTGCTCTGTTGTTGGACATGGTAAAAAGGAGCGGTGGGAGGTTGGGTGTGAAAAATGTCTGAATCAAGCTTGTCCCTGCAGAAGAGGACAGGAGGTCCCATTTCCTCCTGAGGTAACACACTCATGCACTGACAGCGTCCTTCTCCTTCTTGTCACCGTCTTCATGCCAGGTGAGACGTTCCTCATAAAAGGCTATGACGATTTGAGGGCACTTATGATTAGCCTCCTTGGCAAGCACAAGATCAGCCTCATCAGAATCTTTCCTGCAAGAGATGAAGTCCAAATATTGGCTTTAAAATGCATTCAGGACTGTGCATGTAGGTACTCTAGGTATATGAATTCAACGTCAGGATTATTAGTAATGTTAATGGACCATTGGCACATTGGGCCAACGCATTTTAAATGACCATGCATGACAAGTTGCCGTTAAATTACTTCAGGTAGCACCATTAGTGCCAACGGTTGACTCCCTGATACCAGAAGAGCACACACACGCCAGTTTCACTAAACTGGACAAACTACTTTTTCAAATATTGTTGTTTGGAAAAGAAAAAGAGGAAATTTCCCATAGCCACCAATACCATTTAATGTATAGCTTGTGGTACATTTGCAATTAAACTTAATGCAAAAAAGTTGGGACTAAATTTAAGTTAAACCTACCACTTCATAAGAAACATTAGGTCCCCACAAGAGTCAGTTGCTCCGATGATCTTCTCTGGCTCAAGTCCTCTTTCAAATCCACGCGCAACAAGAATGTCATCCTGAAAGACAGCACAGAAAATCCACTTTTATAGTTGCACTTCAATTTATGCAGGCTTTCACTTTCCATCCCAAGTTCTTACAAAATTTAAGTTTGTATAAATAATCTTACATGTAAACAATTTGATATACAGATTGTTTCAGGGCACTGTTTTCTTTTCTTTTTTTCTTCAACTGGATCATTATGGTGAGTTTCCCCATTGGCAGACAATGAATTAAAAAGTGAAGATTTATAAGAAGGTCCTTAAAATGCATCAGTAGAAAATTGAAATTTTCTGTGCATTTAAGTTTATTCAGATATTGGATAATCCTCAGCTATTTTAAGGGAAACCTACACATGCATGAAATCTACATTTCCAAAACAATTTACTATATACTATTGAAATAGTCTTTTAAAGTTTTGTTTAACTAATACAGATTTGCTCTACCACATTGTGCTTCAAATTGACAGCAAGATGCAAACAAACAACAAACATCACACACCTCCTTTTTCTTTTTTGATTTACTTCCACCTTCCTCCTCCTCATCATCTGAGCTTCTCTTCTTTGAGCTACTTGAGTCTTTGGGTCGTCCTGAGGAGGGCATGCCTGTTTTGCCCCCACTGCTAGGCGTTGAGCTTCCACTGGTGCTACTGCTTTTCTTGTAGGTCTTCATGAATTCTGAGATAAGCTCAGGGCAATCCAGATTCTTCTCTGGCTCCCATGTGTTGTGCTTCCTGAGAAAGAGCACATTGTAACAAGTCAGTGTCACAGCAGAAAAATCAATAGCATGAGATGATACTTGTTATTAACCATGATGTTAACATTGTTGGAATTAACGCGCTTTTCCTAGCCAATTTAGAACTATGGAAGGCTCAATATTAGGGCTGCAACCAATCATTATTTTCATCATCAGTTAATGTCTTGATTCATTTGTTTAATCAATAAAATGTCAGTAAACATTGAAAAATGCCCATCAGTGTTTGCCTTACCACAAAAGTATGATTCTTAAATGTCTTGTAATGTTCAATTATTTAATTGATTACTTCTGTGTTATATGGAGCAAAGAAACTGTAAATGTTCATATTCAAGATGCTGAACATTCAGAAAAGCAAAAATCTAGCAAAGAAAAAGTACTGGTGCTGGGTTCATGTTGCATCTGACTGAGAATGACCCAGTTGTGTTAGTTTTTGAATGTGGCTACAGTTAACACAGGTTCGAGTCTTGCTCTATATCAACTCATAATGATGTGATTTTTGTTTACAGTCTCTTAAAGCTCAAGATGGTGTACTTAAATATCCTCTTAGTCCACTAAAATGGCCAGACCAGATACTCAGCTGTTGTTTTAGAGCAGCTTCTATCTACACTGGAGCTTGTACTGCTTTGCACCATGGTAATAGGTTGAAACTTACTCCGAGTATCCTTTCCACTTCAGGAAGAACTCAACTCTGCCTTTCACCACCCTCCTGTCCAGCACCTTCTCCACAACATATTCTTCTTCATCAGAGGATGAGGAGTCATCTTCGCGAGACTTTTTGCCCATTGCAAAGTTTGTTGTTTAACACTACGCTGTTGCAGGCCAGAGGTACTTCCCTGTGCAAGATGGAACGACATTGAAGCTAGCATTATAAAGAGTACACATTGATACACTGCCAAATAAAAACAGCAACTACACAATGTCAGATACAAAGGAGGAACTTGTAGTCATAGATCGGTGTACTTTAATGGAAACCATCCCCGATTTACCAAGCCACATTCCATCATATTTTCATTGTCGTTCATTCAAGTGCAGCACGCAGGGTAAAATGAAGAAAGACTTGCCATAAATAGACGACTGAACACAAAATGCGTAACGCGTGACTCGTATGGATGCACATGACGCTGAATAACCGCCAGACAACTTGAATAAATGCACGCAATTAAAAGAGGGAAAGGTTTGTTTGCTAAGAGACTAGCTAAACGCTAGACATGAAAAGCAACCTTGCTAAAGCAGGTAGTTGCAAGCTAACGCTTCATTGAGCTAACACTAGCCGATTTAACACAAAAACCACACACGTACATCAATACCTGCAGCATCGTGAACTTGCTTTTGACGTGTAAAACACGTCTTACCTTTTGGGTGCGTGGACCGCCGGTTATCCGCAGCGATGGCACGTTTTGTTTCGGGGATATGTAGACTGAACGACCAACGCTGAGGCTACTTTAGCATTTAGCCTAGTCCACATAAAGCTGCTGTGCGCTTGGCGCGCGTTTAAGGCGCACAATGAACGTACCCGCCCCATGCTCAGCTGATGACCTACTAAACTGTTGTGTTTTCATTATTACACGTATTACCACCACCCCAGCCACACTTTCCAGCTATGTACAGGTTTAATGTGATCCATGAAATACCGTATCAAAGATGCACATGATATGTGAGCAGTTGTATGTTTTTAATGAATGTTTGAGTCAGACTCGTTCAGATGAGGATCTATAATTCTTGATGTGCTGTTCTTGCTGCCACACAGTCATATCGAAAACAATAATTTGTGCACATTATATGTTTACCAATCTGAAATCAGAGCCCGAGAAATATCATCTCATATAAAATCATAAAACAACAAGACTCTTTTTCCCCACCACCACGAAATGCCCACTTATCGCTATTGGACGTTGTCAGTGATTGACAGACTAAGGTCCAATCAGAGTATGTCTGCTGCCGACGACAGACTGCAGCGGGAACTACCTGACCAATCATAGTATGAAATGGGTGTATCTTTACTATTTATTGTTCTGTTGCGTTGTAGACTAGTGTAGTCTTAAGCGGAGCACCTCGATTCGGGCAGTTCACGCAGTGTCAAGGTTTGAGACGCCATGTCGATGTCAAAAGATGTGAGTATTAATATCGAAAAATGTTGTATGTGGGTGTCCATTCCAGTTTAGTACATCGGCGTGCACCGTTAACGATCAGGCGCATGCAGTCAGGGAAAAAATGCAGACAGCGTTTTCACAAGCTCTGCCCCTGCTATCGTGTATAGCAACGCCGCCATTTTGTAGCAGCTACTCCTCGTGGCCTTTTGTTCATGCGGATTATGTACGGCTGTATTTTACACCAAACGCCAATGGCTTCCTATTATAAACGTAATGTGCACTAGTTGCAGTGTCTCACTTTAATAACCCAGTGTTTGCATGTAGCTTGAGTCAAGAATAACCGAACACGGGCCGAGCAGTCGGCTAACATTAATGGCGGCGACGTCGTCGTCCTCCACCTCGTTCATAGTTTTGATGTGACGCAGGGTGGAATTGATGCAATGAGTCATTCGCTGTAGATCGCGAGTCTACATTGCGAACACCAGGCGCATTGTTGCTCTTCAACTCTGATGAACGTACCCTGATGTTCTTTGTTCGTTGTCTAGGTTCCACGTGAGCCGGAACAACTGCGCAAGCTGTTTATCGGGGGGTTGAGCTTCGAGACCACAGACGAGAGCTTGCGGGCCCATTTTGAGAAATGGGGCAGCCTTACAGATTGTGTGGTAAGTCATTATTAAAGATCTCTGGTGATCTGTAGACAAACAACTGTTTTGATTATTATAGGTAAAGTGTTGCCTTTTAATGAGTTTGTATTTTGTAAGGTGTATTTCTAACATGATAGAATGTTTCAACATGAGGGGGGAGGATTAAGTTTAGCACCAGTGCTAAAATTTGAATTGTTTACATAATTAAGCTTCTTCTAACAGGTTATGAGGGACCCAACCACCAAGAGGTCCAGGGGCTTTGGCTTTGTAACCTACTCATCAGTAAAAGAAGTTGATGATGCTATGGAAGCTCGTCCCCATAAGGTTGATGGGCGAGTGGTTGAGCCCAAGCGTGCCGTTTCCAGAGAGGTTTGTTGACAGGATTATGCCATTCTACACAAAATAGTATTTGTGCTTTAAAGTGTACATACTTATGCTTGTTTTTTTTTTTATTTCAGGACTCTAACCGTCCAGGTGCACATGTAACAGTCAAAAAGATATTTGTTGGGGGCATCAAGGAGGATACAGAGGAGTCACATTTGCGAGATTATTTCCTGCGTTTTGGCAAAATTGAAGTCATTGATATCATGACAGATCGCAACACCGGCAAGAAGAGGGGCTTTGCCTTTGTCACATTTGATGATCATGATGCCGTCGACAGGATAGTCAGTAAGTATGAATCTACAAATCTGTTTCAGATTGTCATGAATCGAAAGTCTTGTTTTTTTATTTTTAATACTTCAACTCTTTCACAGTCCAGAAATACCACACGATCAACCTTCACAACTGCGAAGTGAGGAAGGCCCTGACAAAGCAGGAAATGCAGAATACAGGAATGGGTATGAGAGGTATACTTTTTTTCCGAGAAAAGGTGATCATTTGATACATTTCTTAGTGCTTCTCCTAAATTAACGGTGCATTATTTTTGTTCAGGCCGCAGCTCTGGAGGTGGGAGACCATATGATTATGATAGAGGCTTCAATCAGAGTGAGAAATGTCATAATTCAACATGTATGTAACTTTGTCTAGTTGTCCCTTTTTGTCTTAATCAATTTTTTGTTTTTTTTAGGTGGTGGAGGTGGCGGCGGTGGTGGTGGCGGCGGTGGTAGGGGTAGATATGGAGATGGTCCTTACAATTGCAATGGAGGGGATGGTGGTAAGTAGACAGACTTTCTTTCTTCTTCATGGAAGTCTGGCTATGTGCTCAAAGGTTATTTTTGATGCAGGCTATGGAGGAGGTGGTCCTGGTGGTCCCGGAGGATATAATAATGGTGGCAATCGTGGTTACAACCAAGGTTACAACCAGGGTGGCGGCGGCGGAGGCTACGGAGGAAATGGATATGACAATGGTTATGGTATAGACATTTTGTCCCACTGAGAATTGCTGAGTGTTGTGTGTATGTGTATATATTTATATATATTTTTTTTCTCTTTGTAGGTAACTGTGGTGGCGGTGGAGGTGGTAGTGGCGGCGGGGGTGGCAACTACAATAACATGGGCCACTACGACCCCCAGGCCTCTAACTTTGGCCCAATGAAGAACAACTTTGGAGGCGGCGGCGGTGGTGGTGGCAGCCGGAACTTTGGTATGTGTAGATCTACAAGTGTCATATATGTTGCCATTTTGTTTTGCACAATAACTGAAGTTTGCTTTCCCCTTTCTATTCCAGGTGGCTATGGTGGTGGTGGTGGTGGTGGATCAAGTAATGGTGGATATGGCCGTCAAGGACGATTTTGAGATGTGAACGGTAAGAAGGAAACTCATACCCGCACCCAAAATTTTATATCATAAAACCAGAGTTTGTAGTTGCAGGGAACCGTAAAGTGCAGATAAAGATATAAAAATCACTCTGGATCTCAGGTTATTTAAAGTCAGTGCACGGTTAACAATGTTGTCCCATATTGTTCAACAGGACTGAGTACTTAGGAGAGGAGAGCAAGGAGAGGAGAGGAGAGCAAGCGAAGGGACAGGGCAGCTGCAGGTTTTCCTCCTAAATCTGCTCAGCCAAACAGTTGTGGCAGGTTACAGCTGCTGCAAGAAGAGATGTACAGTAGATAAAACATGGAGGGTCTTCGTTTAAATATGTTTTCTTTTTTCTTTTTTTTTTTCAAATTGTTTCTGGAAAGCAAGCATTCCATTGAGGTTTTATGTAGATTTTTCTTTAAGTCTGGTTTTTATTTGTAACTGCATCTAATCAAGCTGAAATAAACCAACTTTCAGTTTTTTAAGTCTTGTTAGCCTCTTCAGTGATTTGGGAAGGGATGTTGCATGCAGTGGGTGGGGGATGGGCAGCTGTGCACAAACGCAATCACCATACAGAGCCCACAAACTACCCCAAGTTCTGCAAAGATCATCTGGAGACTGCTAGCTTACATGCAAAGTCTTTGAGGCTAGCCATGGAAGCCAGCTGAGGGAGAGAAGTAGCAAAACCACCGCCAGGATCATTGAAGCAGGGGAGAGTGAGAACAGAAGCCTGAGGCTAGCAGGCAGCAGCTACCAAAAGGCTTAAGTACTGCCTGTAGGTAAGACCAGCCTTCTCAACTACTGATGGTATACAGTATCTTGCTTTTGTCGTGTAGCTGGTAGTAAGTTTTGTACCCCAATAATGACGTAACATTTTGTGCAAACAGATTTTATTGACTTACACACCATTGACTGGTAATATTGGACACATAATTGTGCTTCGATGTTCTCCAAAAAATTGCATGCTTTTAACAGAACAAATACTTGAAAGACTTACATGCTCTTTTTGCTTTCTAGGTAACTACACAAGGTCCAAAGGCTGGTTTTCATGTTTTGACAATTGCCTGATCAGGTACAGATTGCAAATCATTGCACATTATATATAAATGTATGTTTATTTTTTAATCCAATTCTGTTTCCCCCCCACCCATAGGTTGAACAATCATGTTGGTGCTGAAGTTTTTTTTTTACCCTTTAACTGCTGTGCAGTTTTTTTTAAAAATAAATGCTTTTATACTTTTCTTTTTTAAATAAAGTATATTCATAAGAAACAATAGTTTTTTTGCTGTTTATCAATCATGCATTTTTACACTGAAAGAGTTATGGTAAAGCTGCAAATGCATGAATTAATCACTAGAAAAACAACACTGTGCAGTATCATGAATGAAGACACTAGCTCTTCAGCGTTGTTCCTCACTTGGTGTATCTGTGAGGTACCAAATAAATTTTACCATCAGGGGTTTGTTGTAGGGAGTATTCATCTATAGAGTAAGGTTGTCCGTCTTCATCTCTCAAATGAGAAAAGACTTCAGTATAGAGGTCTGTCAGGCGATGTTTGATAAAGCCTAGGTTGTGTTGGAACTCCATCTTTTCCTTGGCCAGGTGCTCTCTCTGGGCTTGCAGCTGGTTCAATTCTCGTTCAAGGTGAATTATACTCTCAAGCTTCCTCCGCCTGCAGTTCTGAGCTGCTACCTTGTTCTTGCCCCTTCGTCTTATGTCCCTGACCAGTGCTAGTTGACTGTCTGTTAGGGTGTAATGTGTCAGAAGCTCATTGAAGTCATCTACAGGGAGATTGATGATCTTGTCAATGGGGAAGGGTATTTTCAAAGCCATTGCCCGCCGCTGATCTCTGCTCAGTGGAGAAGAGGTGCTTCCTGGTGGCTTTGTATAGATGTCATGCAGTGAGCTCCCTCTGCGGGACACTCCAGAGTCAATAAAAAGGTTGTTCAGAATGGCAGCTGGTCCTTGTTTCATGGACTGTGCAGTCAGTTCATTGGGCTGTGTAAGAGATGAAGAGGGCTGGGGTGAAAAATTAGGCTCGGAAACTGAATGTAGATATGACTGAGACGGACTCGGATATTCCATTGAGTAATTCACATGTGCTCTTCTGGTTTGTTCTGCAATGTGGTCTACTTCGCTATCACTATACGTCATACCTATGTCCACACTCTGGTACCCAGGGACACCACCAACAGGATTATCAGGAGAGGCCAGAGGTGGAGTCGAACCCAGAGACAGACCAGAGTCTGACTCTGGATCATCAGTCAAGTGAACATCTGGTCTATGATTAGTCCATATCATGTGCTGACTTATACCCTGAGAGAAACAAGCGTTGGCTGTCCTGTGTCCCTGACTGTTACCTGACATGTTTATCTGTTCCCTAATGAGCGAAGGCAGAGCCTGAGAGGAGATCGGATGCATTCTTTGATTGAGCTGATATTCAGAGTGTCCGAACATTGACTCTACTCGGCTGCTTTGCCGATACTTGGGCATTTCTTCGGAGTAACATCCATTGTAAGGAACAGTGGAACTGAGATCACACGCAGCAGGAGGATGCACAGAGTGGGACTGAGCCATCTCATACCCTCCCATCGGGTTCATGGGCTCCATAGTTTGGTACTGTGGTGCTACATAGGAGCCGTCTGCAGGGACTTCAAACTGCTGTAAGAAAAGAAAATTAAAGGCCTTAGATTGTGATTTTGAGGGACAGGAATTTGCACAAAGATCAACGTGGAAGTAAAATGCCTGAAGATACTTGTCAAAATGAATTAGTCAAACAGTGTATTTTACTTCCACTTCAGCACACCACCCCTAGTCCATAAAGGTCTTTCATAGATGTGATCAGTTTTCACCTGGAAACAGATGTCTATTGTGTGGTGCAGGGGCCCACTAGCATTTACAGCACTTGCCCCCTCTCACAATTTCTTCATCCTGCCATTACTGAAACAGGCCATTGTTGTCCATATCACCCGAGTATGTAATAATGTTTCAGCAGTCATCGCATGAGAGATAATATAAAAATATGTATCATATAGCACAGTTGTTCAACATGACATTGGCATTGAAAAGGTTTTCTATACATTAATTTAATCTGTTTTATAAATAATCCTTGTGTGTTAAAAGCACCCACAGCCCACGTCTATATCATAATCCATTTTTCTATGACATGTTTTACTGTGAAAGGCAACATTTGAAAGCCAAACAAACTATTATGCTTCTGTACATGATGGTATAGTTGAATGTTTGACTGCAATTTTACAACACTGAGCAACTAGCATATCTGGTATAAGACACAGACATAAGACATGCAGGTTTCTTAATTGTGTCAGTGCTTTAGATTTACCTGGAGCTCTGAGATGGCCATCAGTTCCTGCCAAGCTACATCAATTTCTGCGTCCTGTGGAGCTCCATGAGGCCTGGGTCCAGGGAAAGTAGGTGGCATGGGCCCTCCCCCACACACCCTGCCTGGAGTTGGTAATACCTTGTAATAAAAAAGCAAATTAAGTAATCCTAGCATGTCATTTACAGGTCTATTTAAAGTTGCGTTGTGTCTTGTAGTTTCCAACATACACAGACCTACCTCACAGGCTCTCCTCAGTGGGAGAACACTACTGTTTGTTGAACACATTCAGGAGAGACTCTTGCTGGACAAAGTCAACCTGTTGAAGACACCAAACATTGGGTAGAAAAAAATCCTACATTTAAGCCAACAGTAAAAAAAAAAAGAAAAAAAGTAATATCAAACTAGATATATGGTCCATTTAGTCATGAGCATGCCCATAACATCTATTTGTAATACATACTTTACATTTCTATAGACCTGCTGGTGCTAAATAAATGACTGTTTGGGTGTTGTGTAAGTTCTTTTGGAATACATTGAGGTTTGAGTTCAGTTGAGTTGACTCCTCCCATCAGCTGTCCCGCTGTGCAGCTATGCCAGCCCCTGATAAGACAATCTACGGGAAAACAGCTTTGAAAGGCAGACTAAGGCTTGACGGCTGCTATGGAAAATATGGCGTATGGGTGAATATTCACAGACTTCAGGCCGAAGTCAACCAGTATATAAAGTTTTAGAATGTCAGGAAATGTTCTTATTAATTACTTGTTCCTATGTAACACAAATAATGAATCAGAAATAAGATATTTTATTTGCTTAAAAAACAAAGTGAATATGAATGCTGAAAAAGCTCCGATTTGGTCCATTTGTTATTGACGTGACAACGAACCTTTATGTCATTGCATTGACAAACATGTAATTAACTTGAATTTAACAGCGGCACTAGGGATGCTGCTGCTATACAGTATATGCCCTATCCGCACACATCTGTTATATTGCTTCCTATTGTGTAACAATATTAATTAAAAAAATGAGGATGTATGTACATGTATAAGATGATATACAATCATTTTTGAATAAGCATGTCATTCAGCGGTGGAGTTAATGAGACTATAAGACTACGCTTTTCTTATGATGTCATATTGCAATGCAGAAGAATTTATTTAAGAATTAGAATTAAAAATAAAGTTTATAAATAGTCCATTCCTACAACAGGTTTTGTCACACAGAGTAGTTATTAATTGATGACTTTTGTGTTGCCCTGTATTGTACTGCAACTTAAACTTCACTTGAAATCTTAAGACAAAACTGATGTGTTTCCATGTCCTCTTAATACATTTAAATACACTTCTTATTCCCTCCCACTGGATTGCAAAATCAACTGTTGCATAATACTGAACTATGCCACCTGCCACATGTGAATTATTGTTAAATGTTTAAACGTGCAGTTATGCCTGTTATATCCTGTTATAACTCTGTGATGGTTTGCTGTATCTTAGATGAAAAAGAAAAAGACTTCAATAATAATATGCAAAGTGTACTTTTAAAATGTATTTGAAATATAAAATATATGGTGTTAAAGTTCTATATAAAAGTAGTATTACTTAATTTACAATAATGTAATTACATTGCCAGTAGTTTAACTTTGTTACATAATAATATAGTGTTAAACTGTTACATATACATAAACATAATCAAGTTTTTAAATAAAAGTATGGGTTTACGACTTAACCTGACACATCAGTAGCAGTAAGATGTGAGTGAACATACCTCAGCAGCATTCTCTGCGTCTTCAACAGGTGATGAGAAAAAAAAAGAGCAGCAAATTCACTACATGAAGTGCAATCCTGGTGATAAGACTAAAAAAAAGACACTATTTGTTTCCTTAACATGTGTTGTTGCTCGCGTTTAGCAGATAACATGAGATTATAGGATACAGGATCTGTGCTCCTTCTATCTGTTATTCAACTGTCTGTCTGTCTGTCTCTGTTCAGCTACTCATGTACTCATACAGGCACCGGCACAAATGGGATGGCTCTGTGAAGACAAATGCAATCTTCCTGTAAAGCACCCACACCACAGTTTTTTGCGCTCTTGTATCCTTAATAGCACACTTGCACCCCAACCTCCAAATTTCCCTTTTCCCCACATGACAAACCACAAACCAACAGTTTGGCATTCACCATGGCAATCATGCTGTCAAGCAACAGTAAAGTAGGTATATACCCTTTTACTTTAAAAAATAAGCACGTCGTTTTTTAAATGACAACAAAACGGTCAGGTTAAAGAACTAAAACTGAGTGAAAACTAGCCGGATGGTTGTTTATGTCCTGGCCAAACCGTACAAAAACTGTGTCCTTTCAAATCCTCCCAAACGAAAGGTATGAGGAGTGTGATGTGGAGCACCTGGAGTCAGAGCTGGCTTTGCATTGAGGGCCTTGTTCCGTGAGGGTTGGGTTGGAGGCTGTATTGAGACTTAGTTTAGTCAAGATGGAATGTACACCCTCCGACAGGTAAGAAAGACTACATTGTTCCTCTATCTGGCAGAGCAACCACCAAGGGAGAGAGAGGAGCAGGGGGAGAATGGAGGGGAGCGTGTCTTACATAGCAAGTGACCATTAAAATCCTTCACAAAAAAATCCCCTCATTGCTCTCATCTGAAACACTGTGCACAGTGAACTCACAAAGGCTATGTGTTATGTAGAACTGCTGTATTGTGCAACACCTTTCATGGAGAGTGGACATGCTGCACGTTTATTGTTTCATAAAGCAATGCACATTCAATTTTTTATTATTCTGATGAAGAAACATGTAAAGTTCTAAAGGCATTTCCTCTGCAGTCATGTGCTCATAAAACAGTTGCAGAGGTGACAAACTTATAAGCGCCCTGGAACGGCGTAATGTTTATTCTTCATGAACTGGCCATAATTAATGCTGTCAATGACAAATTTCCAGCACATTGCATGCGTGTTAAGACACGCACACATAATGAATGATTGACAACAGCAACACAAATATATGAAACAAAACAAGTTTGGGCATTTGTTTATTTAAAAAAAAACAAAAAACAAGGAATATGAGGAATGCGCTGACTTTTTCTCTATTAAAAAATTGTGAAATAAATGTACATTTCCAAGTTAAACAAGGCTATGTATATTCAAAAGACATGAGAACATGGAGGGTTTGTCTGACCCAATCCAATATCGCATCCCACGGAGACATAAATCAAAATGTTTTCTCCGTCATTGTTCTAAGATGGAAAAGTAGGTGGCTGACAGAGTCAAGAAAGGTGAATGTCTACCAGGAATCAAAGAAGGGACTTCCCAAGTTCCTAGCACCCAGCCCCTGACTCAACCACTGCCACAGCATGCCAAAGAGCACCCTGTTATTACTGTGACCACAGTGGTTTTGAATCTGGACACAGTTCCCAGGTCAACGCCCACGTTCCCTGTTTGTGTTTGTTTGCTTCAATTAGTCTTTGACATCTCTGCTTTCCAGCTTGCCTGAACCTCTCCGCGCTGTCAGACGGTTCTTGTTCTGCACCTCAGTGCCTCGAACAACTCCACATCAAAAATAGATCGGACATGTTTGCTGGACTCACTTCAGTTTAATGACCATTGAATTTACCGGTAGAGTGTGTAAGATCCAGTCAGAAATTAATATTGGTTTTTGTTTCCCCACCCTCTTTTGTAATGTATTTCCATAGCATTTTATTTGTTCATTAAAGATGGAGGAATGTGGCATTTTTGGTTTGTCCTAACATCCTGAAAGCTGTATCAGCTTTGAGTGGAAAAACCACCTCACAACTAAACAAAATGAGTGTGTGTGTGTGTCGGTGTGTGTGCTGGGTTGTGGTATCAAAAAGGGGATATTTTGGAGTCTGTTTCTGGGAAAAGAAAGAAAAAATAGAGAGTGCAGATAGAGTATTATTATTATTATTTTTTATTTTATTTTCATTAACATGCATTTTGAAATGTCAATATATAAGGCAATGATGCTCTTTTACATTTCTTTAACATAACCTACAGCATGTCTCTCTGACTATTAATGATGCACATTCAAATTTGTTGAATCATTTGTAGAATTTTACTGAGCTGTAGGTAAATATGTTCCAGGAAATAGGCAGGCATTAGATTGAGGGACCTTTCCATTGATGTTCCTTAAACTGCTCATTATCATGGTAACACATTTAACACAAAACAACGCAAATGAGGAACCTGAATATGCAGCATCATTCTTCTGAATATGGCCCGTATCTTATCGCTAAGATGTTTAGATAAAGATGTTTTGCAATGGCAACATATTGCTTCATTATTGTTGATAACCTCTTCATTTGTCAGTTTATTTTATATTCATGCAACGCCAATGTAGAAACAGAATTAAACATTTAAGCAGATTTTGTTCTGTGTATGATGCTGAGACACAGAGAGGGAAGGAGGATGTTGGCTGGCGGAAGTTCTGCTTAATGCTGATAAAAGGACCACTTGGTTCTGAGGAAGGGAACTGGTAACTGCTGTGGTTACTTTCACACTACTTCATCCTTTCTGTCAATTTATGTTATGAAATTCAACTTTTTCATCTTTGTGAGTAATTCACAGGACACTTGCTAAACACGTACAGAACATCACTAGACTCACAACATTTTTGCCGCACAAGTATATTGTGTGCACACATTTTAACACTCATAAATGAATAGTGTGTTTTGTTGTGTTCATATACTACATTTTTTACATTACATTACATGTCATTTAGCATTTTGATTTATCTGTTAACTTTCACCTTCTCCATCGTCAGCTCTGCTCGTCGTCATAATCATGGTGATTATTTAAAAAAGAAACACATAAAGGAATATGTCTGACTTCACAGATAAGTGATGACAGTTATATCTGAGAAGCTTAAAACCTCATATGAGGTCATTCAAGGCAGTATATGGTTTCCCCTCCAGTCAGGGTCATTTCGAAATCTTTTGGCTGAATTGTGTAAACATCGTACAGTATTGCAACATGTTATAGTCGCCTGCCATGTTATTATGAATACAAGTGAAAATGGCTTGCATTTCTTAAACCATATTATGTTGGAATACTTGCTACACACCATTTGCTTTCAAAGCTGTATATATTTCGGCATTATTTGAAACCTAAGCTCAAAAATAGCGTACAGTAAGGTCAAACTGTGATGTCATTTATGGAGGGCGATAGAGGGAAATCCCCATCAGCCCGGATTTCCAAATGCTTCCCAGAAGTGGGAACTGAGATAATTGGAGTTGGTTAAATGTAGGAGGATCCTGAAAAAGATGTTGATGAGTACAGAAAGCCAGAACATCTTTGTAAATGAGGGTTATTTTTTTGTTATTATACAAAAACAACAACCACTCTGAGTTGTCACATTTATGATTGTTCATTATAATGGCTTTAACAACTGCAGAGCAGGAGATTGAAATCAAAGTTTAAATAACTAAACGCAATATGACCAATCACAAATGTGTGTCTTTACAATCTGCACAGTATACAAGAGCATTTATTCTTAGAGCCTTGTTTTGGGAAAGAAAACACTCCCCCACAAAAAACCTTTTACTGTAACTAAAGAAAAAAAAAGAAGAACTCGGTCCCATCGGCAACATAATAGTTAGGGAATTGCAAAATAAGCCAGTTATGTTTTACTATTGTGATAAATGTTTGGAGAGTTTGGATGCTAGCAGTAAGTACAATTACTGAAGTCCTGTGCTTACATGTATAGGCACAATCTAGTACTTATGTACATTTATAATTCTGATCCACTGCATTTCAGCTATTAGGTGTTCATGAACTTTACAATCAGCCCTGAACACCAGCACATTAAATGATACTTTACAGGAAGACAGACTGTGTATGATGTGTGAATTCAGACAAATTGAGGATTACAGTTTTTACAGTTTAATTTGTGTTGCACGGTTCTATTTATGATAATAAAGGCTGTACTTTTTAGTAGAATGTCCTTTGTGTATGCTGATTTCTTTAGGGTGGATTCAGAGAATAGTTTTGTCAAAAAAATTTAGTTGTTTCCTTTGTATTGAAAGTAATTAAAATGTAATAAAGTATTTAATGAACCCCTGCAATTGTACATTTTTATATTTTTTTATTTGTTTGGGCACTAAAATAAAGAATGAAACAATTACTCAATTGCTCTGAAATGGTCCATGCTGCACAATATGCACTTTTACGTAACCACATATTTCAGTGCCATTTAATTTCCATTTTTACTACATTGAGTAATTGTGTTGGCCATGCATGATATATGTGACACTTTACTGAAAGGAATATTAAAAAAGGCCCACACCGTTTATGTCTTAACTTTGATACTTGCATAAAATAGCATGAAAAAGGATGTTTTATGGACTTTATAGTGATGAGGGTAGATGATTATATACATATTATACACATTAACTGACTGCAATCATGTTTGACAAATACTTTACTCTGTTTTATTTATATTTACATTTATTTGAAAATGTATAGATGCACTCATAACTTATATTTCTACTGAGCATGGTACAACGGTTAAAAGTATACTATAATATCTATTAATAATACATATTTTTAATCATTTAAGGAATTTTAAACATTGTAGACCAAATATGTATTGTTTTGGTAAATGTAAAGAAATTAGAATTTACATATTTTACAGTTCACTTCACAATGTTTGACCACAAATTGACCAAATATTTGTCGTAGTTGTCAAAGCATCAAACTGCTCTTTGCACTCTGAACGTATGACGCATTGACTTGTATCAGCCAATAGGAAAGAGCCTCATTTACTCTACGTATTGCGTATGTCTGTGGTAGCCACACTGCTAGCCTGCTAACAAGAAACAAGATGGATTCTCCCATACTGGTAATGTTTATGCCTGTATTTGTTCTATACAGTGTATATTTCATTCGAACATTAACTTAAAACATTGTGCACGACAGTTTGGTTAGGAGTGGTTTCTTCAACCGTAGATAAATAAGGCAGTTTAGTTGTCGAGTTAGCTGGTGGTGGTGAAACAGTTAGCCTCGGTAAAGTTAGCTCCGTGTATATGCGCTTGTTGGTGATGTGGAAGTGTCATGTCTGCCTTTTGAATGTAGAAATAATTACATTTGTGTCACCGAAGAGCGGACATTGTGAGCCTCTTTCGCTGCCCGTTGTATTTTGTTATAACATGTATAGTGTTTGACAACATATGTTTGATTGTAGTCACTGATCTGATCCATGAGTCGACGCTATTTCAATACAGCTGTTTTATTAACTCATGATACCCATCGATATGTGCTACTTCACAGCTCTGGACATAGTTGTAATCCATTATGCTCCCCATATTTCCACAGTGTCCATGGGGTGAGGAGTGGTGTAATGCATTTCTCTACCGAGATATGAAATCTTTAATCATGATAGTATCAACAAGCTCCCCCTATTCTTACACTACATTTATCTCCGTTTGTAACCAAAACACACAAATAAAGGTGTCATAACACGGTGACAGTTACATACGTTAACTGGAAAGCTGTAAGGTAGAATTGTTCTAGTAGCAGCTAAAATAACAGTGTGCTTGTGTCTGCTACTTTCACAGGAACCATCCTTATACACTGTCAAAGCAGTTCTGATTCTGGACAACGATGGAGACCGGCTTTATGCCAAGGTATGGTATGATTTATTCCATTGTGCAGTAAAATTACTTTTCCAACGCTGACCCTTCAAGTCATGTCCGACTATGAGCCAGACTCAATATGTGACCAGTGTTTCTAAAAGATAAATTATTGTAATGCATTTGACTGTTGTACTGAACTGTTCTGCTATGAGAATTTGAATCAGAGAGAATATCATTTTCTGATTAGTGAGCATGTCAGTTTGTCTTAGAAACAAAATATTAAAATGTTCAAAATATGGCAATGCTAGTTATTGAAATTTAGATTAAGACTGTATCTACATTAAACCAGCCGATTTACACTTGCAATTTCATCAGGGTCATCCCTGATGAAAGATGATGACCAACGTGTCTTGCAAACAAAGGTGCCTTGAGGAAAATGTCTGACATTGTCAGAAATATAGGATGACGTCCCAATGAGTTCATGCAGCTGTGATAATTCACCACTATGACTAGCTACTATAACTGCTATTAATTTTTTTTTTATCTTACTTTCAGTTGCCTCTAAAAGTATTGTGGCAATAAGACCAATGCCGTTATCTTTGCTGTACACCAAAAACATTCAAAGGATGAATGAAAGACAGAGATCAGCATTTCATCTTTTATTTCCTGGTATGTTAAACAACTTACAAGATGGCCTTGTTTGTAACAAAGCACCATTTTTTTAAGTGAGCAAAAGTATAGGAACAGATGGAATTATAGATAAGATTAAAATGAACAATACTTTATTTTTAGTTGCCAATCCTTTGCTTGCAATAACTGCATTAAGCCCACAACCTATTTATGTCACCAAACGCTGCATCCTTCGTTGTAAGCTTTCACCCCTGCCTCTTTTAGTTGTTTGTTTCAGGGAAGTTTCTTCCTTCAGTCTCTTCTTTAGTAAGCTGTGTGTTGGTTCATTGCCTTGCTGCCAATGAGGGATCATCGATCAGTTTTGCTGCATCGCTCTTTAAATTGGCAGACAAAATGTTTTTGTAGGCTTTGGAGTTAATTTTTCATGTGTTACACCATTAATGATGATATGTTAAACAGGATAGTTCGTTGGTTTGGGATCATGAGTAGATCTTTTTTCTCTCCATCACTTTGGTAAAGGTTCATCTTTGTTTCATCAGTCCATAAAACTTTGTCCCAGGACGATTAAACCTTTTTGGCAAATTCCAATCTGGCTCATTCCTAGTCTTATTGTTAATAAGTGGTTTGTGTCTTCTAGTGTAGTCTTTGTACATTTGTTCCTAAAGTCTTCTGTAAATGGTGGATTGTGTTAAATTCACCCATGTCCTCTCCCATAGACGGCTCTCTGGTCTTCATGTTGGCTTCAGTGAACATTAACTGCTATTTATTGTTTGAGTAATAAGTATAATTGGACACAACTGGACAACAGAAAATCACCTGTAGGTCACATGTTTCAATATTTTTGATTACTTAAAAATGGGTTGGTTTAAACGGAAGGTTGTTTAACGTATTCTGATTCAAATATCTTGAATTAAAAGCTGAAATATTGACCAACTTGAATTGATCCTTCAGTTCAATTCACCATTGAACATTCTACGTACACCATACTTCATGTTGTACCCAAGATTATTAGATTGATGTCACACAGTGTGATTTGTAATGATCTTAAGTTAGCTGTAATTTGCAGTCTGCTATTCAACTGAAATTGTCTGAGCCTTACAAGTAATACTATTGTAGATACCATTTACTTCTAGTATTGTTAGATTAGTGCCCAGTTGGATAAATGATTTGTAATGCCATAAAAAGTTGACACTGCATTTATTTGATGTAAAAAAAAAAAATACTGAGACTGAATAACATACTTTTTTTGTGTGTTGATAATGAAATCTAGATTATTAGCCGCATTAAAACTGGTTCAAGTATGATATCGGATCGTAGTCATAACACCTTTGTTTTCAATCAATCTGCAGTACTACGATGACACATACCCAACAGTGAAGGAGCAGAAGGCGTTTGAGAAGAACATATTTAACAAAACACACAGGACTGACAGTAAGAAATGTTCATTACATTATGCACAGTCACTTTAGTTTCCTCTGCACATTTCTATTGACACAGAAAAAAAACGTTTTTCTATTTGTGTGTCCGTAGGTGAGATAGCATTACTCGAGGGACTCACTGTTGTCTACAAGAGCAACATAGACCTCTTCTTTTATGTGATTGGAAGCTCTCATGAAAATGAGGTAAGTTTATGGATTTATCAGTTATTTAAGAAGCAACTTAGGAGTGCAGATAATTGCAATGGGATAACCATCTGTGCTGATGAGACTTAATTAATTATATATCTTCATATTGTCTTTTTTTCAAGTCAATTTTAACTTGACTTTAAAATGACTTCCTCTGTAATTCTGCTTGTGATGTAATTTCTACTTGTGATAATCTTTATTTATATAATACTCAACAATGTTACAAAGCGCTTATCGGTTAAAACCACGTAAATACAAAGTGCTTAACAGGAAGTGGTAAGACAAAACAATATAAAACCTAAGAAAGCAGTTGATTAAAAGTACATGGTCTCTCTTAAAATTAGTGAAAATGAAAAACAATTTAAAAGCAATGAAAAAGATAATCTAAATATGGGCAAATCATGAATTGCCAAAAGCTCTATTTAAAAAAACAACAACAAGGATTGCATAACAAAGATTAAAATTGTTGATCTCAAGACCATTTACATCTTTAAAAGTAAGTCAATTAATTTTGGTAAATTGGTCAATCAGAAAGATGCAAAGATGCATGTATTATCTTTGGAGCTGTGCAGCAATTTTACCTCTTGTTTCAATTTTTGTCATGTCCTCATCATTTTGACACTCCGTATCTGGCTGTAGAAAAGCAAACAGATGCAAATATAAACTGTTAATCTATTTTTTTTTTCTATTTTTTGTTGAAAAATTGTTTTTTCATGTGATACTGACACTGGAGTGTAGCTTCATTAGCCAAGAACATATGCTGATGTATTGTTTGATTTTCCACAGCTTATGCTTATGGCTGTTTTAAATTGCCTCTTTGATTCGCTCAGTCAGATGTTGAGGTAGGTTTTAACAGCTGTTAATCATCTCTAAAAACTTTTTCTTTCTTCAGAAAGTTCAGTTTGACAGTGTCTTTTGTCTCTCTCCGTAGAAAAAATGTAGAGAGGAGGGCTTTGTTGGAGAACATGGAGGGACTCTTCTTGGCTGTGGATGAGATTGTGGATGGAGGGTATGTATCTTTTGTTCAAATGACTACAGAACTGGTGTAGATGTGTCCCCTCTTCCTTTGCTCACTATTGGTGTGACTCTTTGCTGCCCCCCACAGGGTGATCCTGGAGAGTGACCCTCAGCAAGTTGTGCACCGCGTGGCTCTCAGAGTAAGCTCCTCTCCGCTCTGAATTACTGAGTGAAGCATAATGTTGGGTGTGTCAGCTGTAACGTAACATATCATAATTGCTCCTTTAGGGGGAGGATGTGCCTTTAACAGAGCAGACAGTCACACAGGTAAGAAAAATGTCACTGCCTCGATCTTCTCTCTCCTATAAAGCTTACAAGCTCCATTAGATTATTGACTGTTAAAACTCATTACTTCACAACCTGTGAATACAAGGGCACTGATGTAGTATCGTTCTCCTCCACCGCTGCTTAATCACTCACTTCTCTGTTGTCATACATTGCATTCTCCTATACACATGACAGTGTACGTGATTATTACTAATTGTTTTGTGGGAAAGAAGTCGCAGAAAACAGTTTTTCCTAAGTTTAACTTCTTATAGTCTGCCCTGTGTGTGTGTTTGTGTGCGCGTGTGTATGTGTGTGCTCCTCTTGATTAATGTTCGTCATTTAAGAGGCCTGAGACTGGCTACCGCCATCCCTCCTCTGGCTGTGATTAATGGCCGTCTCCGATCCCCATGCTTTATGGTTATGATTCAGCTTTCATTCAATGAATTAAGATGATTAATTAGGCCTTACATATTTCTCTTCATTTCCATCATCAGCTCATCCTTCTTGATTAATTCTTTTTAGCAAGTATATGCAACTTTTTCCATTCTCTGCTTTTACCTAAACAAGATGCTTCTTGTTTTAATTAAATTTAAATATACGGTATATTTTGAAAACAAGGTTTTTTGTATTCTACGCTTAAAATGATGTGTTTTTTTGTGAGATCCGCTTGGTCTAACGCCTTTGAGAAAGGCAAAGAAGGCCCTGGAGTCTGTGAGTTGAAGGACATCTATTTGAATGTACTTGGCAACATCAAGACAGACGTGTACACAGTCTGACGCTACTCTCAATTCTAAAGAACAGTGCCCCCGAAGTGGACGCATTATCATCTGTCCAATGACACATTTCATTAGAATCAGGAAGACAAACTCACTGTGGAATAATCTGGACTTTTAATTATCTCAATGGCTCAATGCGTGTGATAAATAATATCTAATAGCGCTAAAGACTAATCATGGGTTTTGAATTTCCCTCACATAACACATTTGTACTCCACAGGTCCTTCAGTCTGCCAAAGAACAGATCAAGTGGTCACTTCTACGATAGAGTCACTCACGCATCAGTCCACCAGTGAGCCGCTGTTCAGCCCAGTCTTCATGGCACTGATTGTTTTTCCCTTTTTTTCCACTTCCTCAATCAAAGCTGTGAGGAGTATCACTGGAAGGTCCAGTCACACTCCCAGGACTTGCGCTTGATAAAGTTTGATTTTTTTTTTTCAATTACTTTGTTTCATGTTGGCTTGCATCAGATGATCCACTTGATAAAAGGATGTTCTGTACATTCCAGTATCGGGGGCAGGACTGTTTTGTTGTATTTTCTTTTTTTAATTACAGGACCTGGGTGTTTATTAATCCAGTGTATTGCTGTGTAAAACTTTTATAAACCTCATAACCTATGACAACATTCCTTGTATCCCCAGAATTGTTTCCCTTTTGATAGGACCCTGTCTCCTCCTCTGGTTTAATGTACTCAGTATTGAGGCTGTGTCATTATGTCACTTAATGTACATCAATATTATGCTTAAAATTGAACAACTAGTACTGTAGTCACACCACTGACCACTGGTTCTTATACATCTATATATCTCTGTCATCCAACACCATTAATAAATGTTTGTTGACACTCGTACAATCAGCCGTGATATGTTGGACAATGTTTTTATTGGTTTTCACACAGTGTATGTTGTGTTTTACTACAATGGTAGGTTTCGAAGTCTTAGTGCTCCCCTCCCCGATTTTAGAGCTGTTACATCTTTGTTCTTCAGGAACTGGAAGAGTTGGAGATGGTAGAGCAAGGGCTCCATCTCCTGGTCTTTCCAGAGCAGTGCAGAGGTTGAGGTGAGCAAACGCTGCAGACAAAGAGGCTCAGAGGAGAGGAGACTCATTTGAGCAGCTGTGATCGGCGGCTTTCACCGTACTGTGTACTGTCACGTGCAGATAAGTTTTATGGAGTCATACTTAATTAGTTTCTCTTCTGTAGAGCGCCACTGTGTGAAGCATGAATTGTGGGCTTCCACGTTTTCACTGCCACCTCCACGCACAAAATGTCATGTGCTCATTTTAATGCAAATGAAGAATACACTCCAGAGAGAAATGGAAGTGAGAATAAGCAGTACATCATGTTCGTACCTGATGCATATTGCAGGAGAAGAGATGATACATTTGCATATTTTCTAGCAGTGAGGTTATCCCCATGTGTTCTCATGCTTATCACTCGAGGGTAGATTGTGCAGGCAGAGATTTGTGTTGCTTTCAGGGTAAATTGATCCAACCGTACCTAATTTGAACCACATTAGACAGCGGCTCTTGTTACTGATCATGTCTTTAAATTCCTTGTCTTTACTATCAAGATACCTCATCTTGATGTATATGGCATGTTGTGGCGTGTCTGCTGGCTACAGTTGAATGTAATTATTCTACTGTTTAAAGCCTCTGCACACATTTCCATATTTAAGACGTTTTGCTCCTTTTTTTTAATCTTTTTGTTTGGACCAGGTGAAGTGAAAGCTCTTGGTGTGGAGATGTTGATGGCCTGGAGCCGTTTGTGAAAAGGATCCAACACAACAGCAGAAATGGTGTGCAGACCATTTATATTTGCCCTGTGGGAAATTTCGTACTTTTTTTTTCCACTAGCAAACAGTCGGTTAAATCTTGTAGGAAAATGGGCTGTTGAAGCGCAGTCATGGCAATCCGAGACACTTTGAGGGGGAAGAACAACACAAATACTGCAATTTAATTAGGATTGTGTGCATACTAAAGGTTTTGTGGCCAATTGTGTCAAAGGAAAATATGCTTTCGTTATTATATGCCAGAGGAATTCATTGATTTCAATTTGAGCAGCTCAAGTTAGATATATACAATGTATCCAGTTCCCCCCCCCCGGGGGATGAATACATTACTCTGATTCTGACAAAATACAAATGTTTCAAGGTCAGACCAAGTCCATATGTATTAAAGCATTTAAATGAATGATTAGCACATGACCTTTGAATCATAGTGTCGTACTAGGAGATGGCAGTTCATACAAAACAAGGTAACAGTGTGTTTGTATCTGGATTCATATGCAATTGTGTTGTTTTGTTTTTTTACATACTGTACATAAGGAGCCGTGTAGTTAATGAAAGTGTTACTGGCTCTTCCCCGTTGACCTTTAGTCTTGGCTCTGCTTCAGTTTGATTCAGCCCTTGAATCTGTGTCTTTATGGCTGCAGAGATAACACGAACGAAGGCCATTTTGGTGCTACTGGTCACGTGTTTTTACAAGAGAAAGAGCAGTAAGAGAAGGGGAAGGTAATCACTATAAATGGACTTGATTATCACACCAGTTTACTGGTTTAATAAGGACAGCTCCCGTGTGAGGGGTGTGTGGTGTCAGCGCGAGGCAGAAACATGAAGGTTAAAGAGGACAAGGTTTTGAGAGGAAGACGGCAGTAAATGTGATTAGATGAGATTCCAGCAAGGGCACAGTGAGGAAGAGAGTGGGTTAAAATAGATTCCACCCAAGGCGCCTGCCCAAACCCTCACTCTTCATCTATATACCCCCACAGCAACATTGGCAGATCAGTGACTTTCTTTCATCCGCTAATTACACTTGCACCATCATAAAAACCAGCAAGGTAATTTATATTAATTATACAGGAATGAGTATAACGGTTTGAAACGCCATGCCTTGATAGGCCGTACATAACATGCAGTAAAATTGTCAGAGACATGTGGGCTAGAGCCTCGTAATTGATCGATGCATACAGTGAAAGAGTTGCTCTCTCTCTGTGTGTGTGTGTGTGTGTGTGTGTGTGTGTGTGTGTGTGGACTATGTGAATTAGAGTCAATAAATTATCATCATCTGTAAGCTTACAGAGTCTTTATGTCATAGTCAATGGGCCTGATAACCCATCCAATGCCTTGCCCCTTTAAAGAGAAACAACGCTGGGGAGAACAGTGACAGTTTGTTGGATCCAATACAGTAAACATATTACAGGAAGTGCCATTACGTTGTCTGAGCAGGACAAAGGCCAAGACCCACATGATATTTAATGACCCAGTGTGTTAAAATTACACGGCTAACGGGGCCATTTTACTTCCACTCTCACATTTCCACCACCGAGTCGAAGATACTAAGATTTGACAATGATATTAATATAAAATGTGGAATAGCTGTCTGTTTTTAAAGCAAATCAGCGCCTGTATTAATTCAGTGAAAATGAACTAAACGACCAGATCTTCAGAATCATAGTAAACATCGCTTTTTAAAGTAGGTCATTAAAGGCTGATAAGAAGAGTGCATGTGGCTGTGTGAGTGTGAGTGTGTGTGTGTGTGCATGCTGAGTGGAGATGGTATGGGCCCAGGCCTGCTTCCTTTGCCTCGACAGCATCTCAACAGTCTGATGTGGTTTATGGCCCCAGTTGCCCTCTCTGGGTCTGTTTATGGATTCCCATAGAATAGAGAATCATGGCCACTCCAGGGAAAGCCAGCCAAAAACAACACCTCCACCACTGCACTCCTGCCTGCCTTTGCCATAATTCAACGCACTGTTTATGTTTCTGAAGAGGGGAAAAAAAGCATTCATAGTAATCACATAAGATGACTGTAAATTCTGATGCTAATGTTTAATTTTTTTGTTGATGTAAGATAAAAACGTCACCACAAATGTGGCTGGTTTATTGGATGTCGTTACAGGTTGGTGAAAAAATTGTGGGCTTTGTTAAGGGAAAGCTTTTTTCTTGCGGTTGCAATAGCATTGCCTTTTGCAGGACCACTTATTTTATGATACCTGTAAGATTTATTACATGAAAATGCTCAACTTTGATAGGATAATGAAAGTGCACCACCAAGGGCATTGTTAATCGGGGAAATATTCTACCTGATGCGTTTTCCCTCTGCTGTTTTCCCCGCAGTTCCTCCTGTACCAATGCAGTGCATTCGTCTTTACTGAAAGCGTACTTTAGAAGAGTGATAGTGGAAGCGCTCTGGGTGTGAAAATACTCTGGTCAAAGCTGGCATGGGCTGTGTGCAGCAGGGCCATATTCTGTTTCTTTATGGTGGGATGGCAAAAGAAAATCCTGCAGCGTGGTTGCTCGGGTTTGCTGTGCCGCAGGGGGAACTCCATCATCCTCTGAAGCTGCACAACTGGGTCACATCTGGTTGAATGTGCTCAACTGGACCCTAGTCGACCCCTCCTCACTAACCTCCTGCCTGCAGTCCTGAGGGCAGCATGTAGCCAGGAGCCTGACACTGACACTGCTGCTGCTGCTGCTACTACTGGCCGCACTGAGGCTGTTGCTGTGTCAGGACGGTTAGAGGCTACTGCTGTCAGCACTTAAATGTTGGTCTAGAAATGCAAACGAGCAGTGAAGTAGGGCCACCTGTCTTTTTTATCGTACAGAGTCGACATCAGACACATTCCTGCTTGCTAAACAGCTTAATGAGTGTTGCTGTTGCTGTTATTCAACTCTCTCTGCACCCATCACTCAAATTGCTTTCGTTTTTCCTGGGCCATGTTTAGTCTTGCTTTGCACGAAAAAAAATTCCTCGGCATGCCCTCTGCTGTTTTACTACAGTATGAGTTAATGTTTTTTGTGGCAGGGGCTTAAGAATGTAAAGAAAAGCATTTTCTGTGGCATACCTCTGAACCCTCCGTTTGGTTCCCTCCTCCCTCTGTCATCTATTCTTTCTCACTTTCTCTCCACCCTCCCAGTGGATTCCCCAGCCTCACCACAACACTGGTTAACAGACGCTGGCCTGACAGATTTACTGCCATCGTCTTTCCATTGGCCGCCAGCGTGACAGCGGAGATTTAATGCTGGCTTCCCATTGGCCAAGACTTGGCAGGTGAATTTATGGGCGCACTGTGATTTGATGCCTCCTGCCTTTGAAGTGAGTTACAGCTCTGTCGCTTATAGGACACAGAAATGGTGTCAGGTTGCAATCGTAAAATCTTATCCCTGAAGGGAGGTGGCACTGGAGTATAATGGTGCTGACGTCATGAGAGGAGAAAAGACCCTCTTGTGCAAGCAGAGTAGGAACACAGAATATGTGTAAAAATAATAAAACACTTTAGGTTTCAGGCCCAAAAAAAACTATTATGTCAACACCAAAGAGAACAATTCAGTTGCACCACGGAGAGAGAGAGAGAGAGAGTGAGAAATGGAAAGCTTGTATGCGTCCACACTGCACATCCACAGTGAGGATGTTCTGCATAAAAGTGTCATGTGCATCAGTTTAAGCTGCCTTTCTTTTATCCTCTCATTTCACATTTATCATGATGCGCAGGGTTTTTTTTTTGTGGTTTTTTTGTTTGGTTGACTCTGAGGTCAGAGGATCCTAAATGACTGATGACTGATCAACAGCAGCCGACTGCCAAAGTCACTTTGGGGTCTGACTTGTGTGTCTGCACGCCGCGGCAGTGGCAGCACCGGCGTTTCGTGCAACGCAGTCATCTATCTGCAGTGTATCTCTTTATCAGCCTGACAGTCTGTCCTGACAAGATCATGAAGAGTGAGAATGTGGGTCCTGTAACAACCTTGACCCATGGAAATCTCTCAGGGTAAATAGCATGGCTGCCCCTGCCTTGTCTATCAACCTCGAGTGAATTCATGCACCGTTTCCCTTGGATATCAGATCCTTCTCTTTACTCTTTCACTTCACACTCGAGGTCGTCTGCTCAAGTGGAAAATTGTCTGAAAATGAAGAGACAAGAGGAAAGCCCTGGGCTTGCCTTGTCAAGCGGGATTGCATAATTTCATGAAAGACCTTCCCGTGAACTTGATAACTCGGGGTCACACAGCATGCCCTCTGACAATGTGCCATGTAAGAGAAAGAAAACAGGTTTTTACATCTGAAAGAGAAATGATCCCTCTGAACTCTGGAGGATGATGGATCGCTTGGCGGCGCGTTAGAAGAGGTTTAGACAAATATACCTGTATAGAGTTAACTGTTTAAATGAGGTCCTTTTCTGTAGGATTATGGTCAATTTTTGTCTATAATTTGTCTTTGCTGTTCTGTCTTCGGTATGTAATTCTGACTGGCGTAATTGTACTGTAAGGGAGGCTCCTTTTACCAAATCAGCAGTTTTGAGGTCAGGGGCAAAAAAGGCTTTTGCTGAGAGTCAATATTCTGACTAACTCATACAAAAGAGGCAACTGATGTTTTTATTTCAAAGCTTGTTTCTGGTCTGTGGAACATAAATGGATCCCTCATAAATATGTCGTGGCTGCAGTGAGAACGGAGCACATCTGAAGTCCAAATTTGGACTCTTTACAGTGAAAGTGAGACTGCAACGAAACGACGACTCTGAGAAAAGACAGATTTTGGACGTTATATTTTAGGTGTGCAGCGACTGTGACTCTGCGAGCTCAATGTCACATTATCGCTGAGATTATTTGAACGCTTTTGGAGCCTGAACATCAGTGAGTGTCTCGACAATCCATCCAACATAAAACCAGAAATGTTAACCCCAAGTTGACTATATAATAAAAGTCAGGGGGTCACTGAGGTCAGCGGGATAGAGTCTCGACATGCATATCTGTACCAAATTATGTGCTAATCAACCTCGTTGATCCTGAGATGAGATATTGTGCAGGCTAAGTACAAACTTTGACCTTCTGGCAGTGTTACATATGGAGTCAAAGTCTGTGGGTTTCATTCTCTGAGCTCCTTAAATATCTGTGCAGAATCATATGGACATCAATCAAACAGGGGTTGTTATTTTTAAACTGACTGATACTGAGAGCCGATGCTCATATTATGACTAAAAATAGCCCAAAAATGTGTATGTTTTCTGAAAGTGACTACAATCAGAAAACTGCTCTCAAAAAGAAGGATTCCTGGGAGAATTCATTCAACAGCTGACTGAACATTTCAAGCTAAACAACATGGAGTCGCCGGCCAAGCCTGTACAATCCATCAGCTGACGATAATGAATCCCAAACCACATAAAACGTTAACAGCGGTGCATCCTCGCCTACAATAAAAGATCAAAGAGCAGTTTTGTCGGGAGTGAACTGAGGGCGTTCCTCTTTGCATGTTGCCCCCCCCCCCCCTTTTTAAAAGACTATCAGCAATGCCAGGTCGCTCGCTAAGAGGATGACGTGTCGGAGAGAAAAGCAAATAAGCAAACCAGATGAAGTCTGAGGTGAAGTGGTGCCTCCACTCATGACTCACATCACAGTTAGTGGGTTTGTTCCCGGGAGAAGCAGCTCAGGCCAAATGTGCCCCAACAAGCTGCAGATTAATAGTGTGGCATGAGGCCAACACATGTTAATGTATCTGTCCGGGCTAAACGCACCTCTGTTGGAAAGTGATTTTTATCCATTTGGCAGGACGGCGGGGTGTCCATCCTGTCAAGGGGAATGCGGACGACGCTCGGGCCAAATAAATCTTAGCAACAAGGTCCCACACAACTGAACTTGATCCTTTGTAAATGCATGCACACGGGAGATGCTCAACAAAGGTGTAGATGGCAGGGTTACAGCCCCACACACACTCGGCAGCCTTTAGGCCGTCGTTGACTAATCGTCCACTAATAATAGTGTTAGTATTACAAACGCTGATGGATTACGACGTAGAGTTGTCATTGGTTTGTGTTTAAACTGTTGTGCATGACTTTAAATATAAGCAAATGAAAGTTACATTCAAATGTCAGATGTGTTCCAGATGAACACCATCATTTACAAGTATTAGTACTTCTGATATAAAATGTACAAGTAAAAGTATTAAAGTGAGGAGTAAGGATTGAGTCATGGTGGCTCAGTGGTAGGGCGAGTTGTCCTTCAATTTCCTGGCCCTGCTAGTCTGTATGTGTTTTTAAGCAAGACCCTTAACCCCATGATAAAGCGTGTGAATGGGTGAATGACAAAACTATTGTATTTGCTAGTAACGAGTAACATTGATAGTATTTGTACTTCGTTACATTACAACACTGAGAATAATAACTTCAGCAGCAACAAAAACAACTTAAAACTATGCACCGCAGCTTCAAGGTCACGAGCTACAAACGGCCTGGACTGGATTAAGTTGCACATTTGTCTTAAAGTCTTTAAGGCTTTAAGTCTGTTGTGGTATTGCGCATTAAAAACTTGTCTTGCTCTTCTTTTTCACAGCAATTATTCTGACTCGTCATAGCAGAAAAACGGACAGATGTCACGAATAACAGTAAAAGGAGCGGGGGCTTAACTATGAGCTTAACTATGAGCCTAACTATGAGCTTGCATGCAACAAAACCACGATCTTAAAATCTAAAGGTAATTTCAGCGGAACCAAAAAAAACAGACATACACATGTCAGTCAGGTAAATCAATGGACAGCAAATTTTGTGGACTATTACGAAATAATAATTTGCATTGTTACGTGAATACAGACATTTTTTATTTACTGCTGAGCTGCCTGCAGACACATAAAATCTCTGGCTGAACCAAGAGGATCGTCTTAATACCCGTTTCTCTCTTGAAGGCTTTTGAAAAGGCAAACTTCACTGGGAGTTCATTTTCATGTATGAATATTCATGACTTTAATATATTAAAACGTGAAAGTAGGCCAAACTTTTCTTTCCCCCCGTGTTACCAGTCAGTGGGTGATGGCTTTTGCTCTGGTGTTTTATTGTTTTCAGTTCTGGGAATGATATGCACAGGCTCATTAATCTTGTTGAGTTACACTAATTAGAAAATAGTGGCAGGCCTCTGAACGCGGGACAGGTTGAAGCATGACGTGACAGAACATCTCCCATCAGAGACACTTTGTGCGAGCGTCCACGCTTTAGTAGATTTTGACAACAACTTGGAACCAACAGAACATTAAACACCGACTTTATGTACACATTGAAAGCCCTTTACCTTTTTAAGTCAGACTCCTGTAAAATGGCTGCCTTTTGCCTCACTCTGCTGTAACTGAAGTTCTCATGCGCCGTTTGGTCTCCACATAGACCACAATTCAGTTCATGCATCATTTATTTCTGCATAATTGCCCCCAGTATTGGAGAATATTACAGTATTTGGTGAACATTAATAAGTAATGCTGTCACACTTTCTCTGCTCATTGTTTGACAGGAAATCTAAATGGATGGCAGTGTAAAGTAATTATGTAATAGAAAGTAATTATTAAGCAGGTGTGATAAGTCAAAGCGATGTTTTTATAATCACGCTGCCACAGTCGGACGTACATTAAAATGCATGCTCGTGAGTAGTGGGTGCACCGGTGGAGTTATGTTCACAGTTGAACCCTTGTTTGAATTTCAAATTCCCATGCTATCTCTCGCCGGTTGCCGTGTTCCTGTTTTTTCCGTCTCAAGGAAACTGCAGCTGTTGTGTTCTCACTCATTGCCACGTCTTAATCTCCAGTCTGCAGTGAACGCCGTTTCTGAGTGAAGGTTTGAGAACATGGGGATATGGGAGGAACCACGGGCAGATGAATTGAAATTTTAATGAGTAGCACCACCATGCTGACGGCCATGGAACACCTCAGACAGCTTAAATATCACCGCTAATTAACACAGAGAGGTGGGCTGTCACAGCCATGATGGATGTTCGGGGGGGGGGCAGATCGCTGCTTGCTTTCAACCAACCAGTGATTCCTTTATTAATCAAAGCCTGAGATGAAAAGGCTCTCCCACACCTCGGGGAGAAGGAGATAGCAGGAGCTATTGTTGGGAGGGTTTCAATCATTCGCCATGTGCCTGTGATGTATTTGATCGTGGGGGGGGGCATCCAAACATTTTTAGGTAGACAGAATGTTTCTGTAAACCTCTGAACCAACCACGTGTTGACAGAGTCACACAGTACACACAGTCAGAGGAGATTTACCCTTTGTTGGGGAAGATTTCTGCCCTTTTTGTCCCTCTGACAGGAGAGGTGAGGATGTAGAGAAGTGACCATCAGTCTTAGAGCTCACTCCCCTAACCTGATGGAGTGAGCCACACTGAGCACAAGGCAGCACTCCTACACTTTACCTCCGGACCGACTCCATGATCAGTCTGTCTCGCAGAGATGATTTCGAACCTAAATTTTCAGCACTTTGTGTATGAAGATGGAGTGTTATCTTCCCCTCTCTGATCTCCTCCCCATCTACCTCACTTAAGGAGGTCCATTGTTAAGTGCCAGAGGCCGGTGGGTGCTGTAAATCAGGCTGCAGAGGGAGAGGATGTCTCCCAGGGGGGGAAAACGCACACTTCCAGCAGCCTTCAGGCTGATCTCATCCTGCCTATCCTAATGCTTTAATTAAAGAACTGGTCAATAGCAAAGGAGAAGGTGCTAAAGGGCACGATCTACACCTTCTCACGTACAACGAATGTGCCAATACCCTCACAGGGAAAATGACAGGGAGCGTACTTGAAGAAATTCTTAGCTCCTGCGTGAAGAATGTGAGTACCAGTGATTACCACACAGATGGTTATGTCCGTGTGATTGCCCGCTTTCACAATAATACTTCTTCACAGCAGCATTTAAACAAATGTTCTTAACAAAGGACAGACTGTTGTGAATTCATGATATTTTATTGCCTTTGCCAAGGAGGTCATGTTTGGCTGTGTTTGTCCTGTCGTCTGTGAACATTTTCTGGGGATTGAAATGATGTGACTTTGGTTTTGAGCCATGTGTGGCAGATTGAGCAGCCATGGCACGTTTGTGCTTCCTGAGGGTTTTCTCTCATTAAAAATAGACCTTTCTTTCACTCATAGTTTTTGTACATAACTGAGGCATGATGTCAATGACACTTTAATAGATGAAGCATCTTGATGAGGTGTTGTTTTTTGGCTTTAACAATTACAAAAGAAGGCCTCGCAGACAAGTACCGTCTGTTTCTACTGCCTCACTGAAGCTTGCAAACACACGGTACCCTGGCACACACCTCCCTCTTGTGGCTGAGAAGACTGAACACCACACAAAAAGCCTTTAGTATTGCTGTGCACTCGTGTTACCCGATTAAAGAGAGGTCATTACTGACCATTTCCAACGGCTATTCATTATTTTAACGCTCTTATCAACCAAAGAAGCGTGTTAATATATGCTGTTTGGCTCAGCTTTGTATTTGCTGAACAGTGGTTTAAAAAATATTTGTGTTCTTGCACAAATAATCCATTGTGAGAAATATGGAGTTGTTAAACGTGGTTCATTTATACTGGTGTTTGTCTGCACACTAATACAATGAGTATTGATTTGTGAACCTGCATAAATCCGCTGGGTTGTTTTTGTTTGTTTCATTATAGCATGGCGACCGAAGTTATAGTGGTGATAACAGCTAATTATTTTCTTGATATCAGTCTTACAGGTTATTGTATACATACCTGTCTTTGTGTAGTAATACTGTAACACATTAACACAATGCTTCTATCTCATCCATGTTCATCACTTGCAGCTATTTTTATTCAGAGCGTTGTGACTAATCCTGAATTACAACCAATCTGAGAAAAACAAACATAACATATAAAACTGTTTCTACGTCTTCATTCTTTTGCTATGGAGAAAAAAACAAAACAATATAGCCCCATATGATCATTGACGCCACCTGCTGACATGACTGGTGCATTACATGTTTCTCAAAGTCTCAAAAACTCCTTGGACAAGTAACAAAAGCTGACTGAGGACAGGCTAAAATACACAATTTCAATCTCAATGGGAACAATGGTTTACGAGTATTTCATCATCTATATAAGTTCCCACTGAACTTAATTTTTTTCGTTGTAGAAAATGAGTGAAAGGTAGATATTTGATGAAGAATATTTCAAAAGTGTAAGCCTTGTATTGAAATGTTTCAAATTTAAAACTCTCGTTGAGTCTTTTCCTTACACCCTTACAAGAATTCAACAACAAAAAAGAATTTAACAAAAATATACATATATGCAAGTTGCTAAAATGCATGCAAAAGAAAAAAGTAAAAAAATATGCTGACTATTCAAGGCTGCTACACTAAGACTGTCAGCTCGTACTTTATTCCTACAAGTAAGCTGAACATTAACTCATCAGGGCCTTTTCAGTCATCATAAAAAATGATCAGACTAAGGATTATAACTTTGTAAATACTTTGATTTGCTTCTGGAATGTAGGTCCTGGATGTACTATTTTCTACGCCTAATACATTTTAAATATATATTAACTTCAATAAACAGCAGACGAGTCAGTGTTGGGTCATAAAAAAAACTCCTTTGACATGATCTGGATGTCTGAGAGGACTACCAGTCTACTGTAAAACACATTTTAGTCTAAACAGAAAACAAGCGTTAAAACTCATCACTTCCTTTACAATTGAGCTACCATCTTCAGTCCAGTGTTTACAAACTGACTTGATCTTACAGAGGCCCATAGCATTAACATACAGCAACACTGTAGGTTGTAATCATAGAAAATGCCATGTGGACCTTCTTTTCCCATGAAGTACAATTATCATCTTCACTGAAGATGCTCAAGGTGAAAACTGGAGGCGAAATGTTATGGCACTGTATTCGGATCACATTCAGTCAGGTCAAGACGGAGATCGGCTTCCAAAAATCTTCAGATGAGATAAATTACACTTGAAGCAGTTTGAACTGGCCGGGGCTAATTTCATGAGTATGGGAAATGAAGTGGTGAGCTCCAGGTATCTGGAGAAAAGATTATTTGGGCTCTAATTCTACTTTCGATCCACCTGTGTGCGAACAGTGTTACAAAAATCAGTTATGATGAGATTTCACAGGGTGACGGAAACCTCTGACGGGATGCAAGGCTTTCACAGTCAGAGGGGAAAAAAATAAGACTGAGGGAGGTTTCTAGGAAAACAGAGACAGTCAACGCACTGAATTTACAGTACACTGCCACGGATAGGTGGCTCCTACATCCAGCTAATATGATTAAAAAACAAGCTCACTCAATGTATTCAAGGGCATCAAAGAATTCTGGGCTATAACTAACAAACCTGTCAAAATTTCACGGTGTTTCAATGGTGTCACCTAAAAACAGTCACGACATGGCCCCTTTGAAATACGGTACAGCAGTGGACGTGTACCAATAATAGCCACACACCTTTTACTTAACACAACACTTAATTGAAAATTAAACATTTCAGGAGCATCTCTGTAACTTTTAGTGTCCTCGCACCTGTCTTTTTTAGTGTAGTATACTGTAGGTGTTACGTTCAGCACACAGCACGGCGATGGACAGGTGGCGAATCGTTTTCCTCGAGGCAGCACAGACCACAAGTCTGCTGTCACATTTCACTGATCGACTCTTTGTGTCCTTTACTGAACTGTCCGTAAGTAGTTGCAGGCAACGCCCGTGCCGACTGCACATCAGCAGGATAAACAGAACAGTCACTACTCGACAGTCCATGCAGTCAAACATTCTTGAAATGGCTTGACCGCACTGCCAGAAAATCCCTACAACCTTTCAGATAAAAAGGAGATGTGTGTGTTTCATTCAATTATTGCCATAATGACTTGACCTGTTGTCCAGAATTGTGAATAATGCCATGTTTCCACCATAGGGAAAAGGTTCAGTTTGATACAGTATGGCACATATATCATCATTCCATTATTGTACCAGAGTAAATTGGTACAATATGGAGCGAGACTGGCAGCTGTGACACACTGTTGCTATCAGACGTTGAGGCAAACGCCCGCAGTCTATTCTCATACAAAGCTTGATGTCGTGTTGAGACAAACAGTCACAAACCGAGCTCCTCCATTGTCGTCTGTTGTCGAGTTCGTTGTAGTCGCGCCGGTACAATGTCGCGCTATGCGGTCATCGGGCCCAGCTCACACCCCGCCTACAAATTAAAAGTACTGTTCTCAAGTCAAACACAAGTCTGACCTGGGGCTTTACCATTCTGAATTGTACCATACCAAACCGTACCATGATGGAAAGGCAGCATAAATTGTAATCTTGTTGTGTGTAACATGAATATAACCATAAATTAAAAAAAGTACAAAAATTCAAATCCACTATTAAGCCGAGTGAGCTGGTGAGAGTGGACTAAAGATGGGTTCTGTTTAAGCAGATCTGTTCTCGGGTTACAGTACTGTTTCATCTCCAATGTTCAACAGACTGCTCTTTTTCTGTGGGGTCTCTGTTTGAGTCAGGGGGTCATACAGTCAGACGGTTGTTGGAAGGCTGTAAGGGGCTCCAGGAAGCTGGATGGCCAGAAGCGTCCTGTGAGTACTGGTTTTCCTCTTTGCTCATCCCAACTGTGCAGAGCCGTCGGTGCCTCAGCAGCCTGTCCGTCCGCGAGAAGTTCTGCAAGGAAGGCAGAGAGAGAGGTGTGAGTTTCAGTGAAAACAATGCTGATCCTGCAAAGAAAGCAAACCTTCCGACTAAAACGCAAAGAACACACAATGCCGAGGAGACACGATGCAAGGATGAAGCATTTATTTAGCACCGACTCGTTTTCAAATTGGGCAAGAAATTCTGACAGACTGATTGCAGTTTGGGAAGAGGGGGGGTCACAGCGCCAGATTAATTGCCGGAGCGATCAACCATCTGCCTCTTAGACGATCAGTGTGTCAAAAGTGTGTTCAGCTGTCTTTCAGTTTGACTTCAATTTCCCTCTTGATTGCTGTGAGAAAGATCCATTATAAACTTTATTGAACTTGTTCTAATAGTAAAGTTTTTAATGTTGTGGCTAAAACTTAAGTCTGGAGGCCAGACTTTCTTTCTTTCTTTCTTTTTCTTTTAGACTTTAGACTCTGCATACTCCAACTAACTGCAGCTTTTTGTCTCTTATTTAAAGACAGAAATCGATTGGTGATTAGTTTCAGCACGAGCATCACTTTGTTGGTCTAATGATCCAAACATATGACTACAGACGTTGCACATTCTGACAATGCAGGTTGTCTAAAATGCCTAGTGTGAGTAAACATTGTTTCTGTACATCTTGGAATCATATTATTCACTGTGATAAGTGATTGGATGACTCACCTGGTGGCAGCGATCGCACTGGTACGGCTTCTCTCCGCTGTGCACCCGCTTGTGTCGGTCCAGGTGGTAACGCTGAATGAAGCGCATGTCACACGCATCACAGGCATATGGCTTTTCCCCTGTGAACAACCACAAATGGAATGTTTATCAGTATTGATCAAGATTCATAAGCATATTTAAGTGGATGTAAGATAAGTTTGATTTGTATTTCTTTTCTTCAGAGTTTTGGCCAAACGTGCAACACAAATATAGTGGTGGACAAAGACATAGATGGTTGCTTCAAGAGGGAGGCAGCTCACCCAGATCCGTCTCATTGTGCCACAGGTCTTAATAATGGAGCATGGTCACACTGAAATGTGCCATGAGATCTCACCTGTATGTGTGAGTATATGTCGCTTGAGGTGGTAGCTGCTCCGAAAAGCTCCATAGCAGTGGTCACAGATGAAGTTCTTCTGAACTTTCAAAGAGAGGTCATCCAAATCTGGTGGAAGTAAATGCTGGCAAAAATGACAAAAAACACAATTGTTAAAGTTAATTAAAAACATTAAAACTAGATAGTTGAATGTGTAAGTAAGTGTAGCTTTTAGCTTTTACCTCCACTTTCTCTTTAACTTTGTTGGATGCTTTCTTGTGCTTTTTCTTGGGTTGCATGTTCTGGTTTGCCTGCATATCCTTTCCATCCAGCAATTTTGATGAGTGATAATCACCATCTTTTCGGATTAGCTTTTAGAGGAAGCAAAACATCAGTGTTAGAAGGTAAGCTTGGAGCTGCCACTGTAACATTCTTTTAATCAGTGCAACAACAAAACACAAACTATATATTATTGTCGGAATGTAATATAGTATAGTAAAATCATAATTCATTTATAGTATGACTACTGTATAGTGTTAAACTTAAAATATCCCCAAATATGATCTTATTCAGATCCTGCAATGCCACTGAAACGTATAACTATTTCCTTTTGAGTCCTATCACAGAATTGGAGTTGGTAAAGTTTACTTAGACTACATAACATCAATATATTAATAACAACTTTCTGAGTGCCTTCCTCCGTTTTCATTTCCATGCTAAACAAGGTAAGAATCTATTGTGATGAGCGTAGAGCTGTGGCTGGTATCTTCCTCACCAGAGGTGGACAGCTCCCAGTTGATGGATGGCCCATGTGGCTGTGGTGTGGTTGTCCATGGTGAAGCTGGTGCCCATGGTGGTTGGGACTGTGTTGCGAGTGGGTTTGCTGGCTCTCAGCACTGGATCTGTGCCCCTGGCCCAATGTTGACATCATTTTCTTCTGGCCTGGGATGCTGTTGGCCTGCATCAGGGCCATGCTGGACAGCACCGCCTCACAGCCCAGCAACCCAGCCTGGCAACACAAACAAACAACATGTCAGAGCAGAAAGGGAGGGGATGCCGGACTCCTGACAGAGACAAGGAGTCAGGGAGAAGAAGGAGGGTAGATTGAGAAATGGGACTAACAGACAAATGAGCTGCCATAAGGACACGCTAAATCCAAGGGGGTGATTCTGGACATGAAGACTTCAACTGACCCATTTCATATGGTCTCGAACAGAGTTGTTGGAATGGTGTGTCATCGCCGTGCTTTGAATGCGTGTGTGTTTGGGGGAACTGGGGGGCTTCACTCACAATGAAGGGGGATAGAAGAGACCACCCACCCAAATCATCAGGGGCTGAAGTCTGAAAGTAGAGGCATGAAAACATAAGCCTAATATTTTTTACATGCTGGAATCAGGAGCTGGGAACCCAGACAGATTTCACAGAGGACCAAATCTGGATAAACATTATGACTAGAAATGTAGGTCCACCTAATATCCAGTCCAGGTGATATCCATTATTTAATAGGTGATACAGCCCCGGTGGTTTGACGCACACCTCAAGTCAAAAGAACACATAAGTCAGAGGGAAAAAAAAGGATAAAAAAACAGGGAAAATATATCTAAAATAAATGATATTTGTAATCTGAGATTTTAAGTTATACAAATAACACTATCTGTTAACATTACAGACGACTGGCACTGCTAGTAATGATTGCAAATGAGTATCTAATCTGATACAAATGTTTTACATTGATTAGTAACTAAGTATCAGTATTTTGATAATTCTATTTCAGGCATCTGAAAATTAAATACAACAACATATGTTATTTTATACAAACAGATTAAATGCTATAGATATAGGCTGAGGAAATATGTTACAAATAAACTGAAAATTCCAAGCATAGTCCTTTCTTCCTTAAGTGGAAATAATCTCTGGTGTCTTTGCTTGAATAGCACAGAACACTGAACATCTTCTAGTTTTGGATTAAAAATATCACATTAAAGGTGAAATGTGAAACAAGGTCCTGGAATATGTGAAAAGATGGAGGCTTCCCTTCTGCCACCTTTTATCCCTATGATGGAAATTCATTACGATCAACTTATTGTGATAATACTGTATATGTATATCGACAATTACTGCGATAATTGTCAGATAACAGTAAACCCAATTGATTGTGGCCTTTAAATTTGGTTAGGGAAAGAAAACAAGTAAAACTTGTAAACAAAGAAACATTTTGGGGGGAAACCAGTGACAGCAATTATGTGTTGTGTCCAAAAACAAACATTACACCGATAAATATTGAAACTTAGTTGTATTGATATTTAAGAAACTAGACATTGTGATTGAATCATTGCCCAGTCCTGTGCCCGTGTAATACAGACCTGTTTATTAAATAATACATTTAGCATCAGTGAGCTGGCTAATAATTCAGACTATGTTTATTTACGAACCGTTGGTATTTATCAGTTAATCTGGCTACGACTGTATCACTGGATCACCGCATATATACAGGTATAGTATTGTGGAGTGTGCAATACGGAGATAGTCGCAACAGAAAAGGCTAACTAGCTAGCTAGCTAACTAGCTGGTCGGCTAGCAGATGGGTTGTGGGACAACTCTTGTATGACCGGATCCTCCCCCGCCCCAGAAAAACACAACAACAGCCAGGCAGCAGCAGGGAGGCAGGGCGTGCGGGCTCCGCGCCGACCGACCACAATTAAACAGCCCTCTCCCCGGTTATACGTGTTAGAAACACGAGTGCACGACTATAAAATACATCAACAGTCTCCAGTAGAAATGTGTTGCAAACCCAACGACTTACCTCCCAATTTTGTGACTTTAGTAGATAATTCTTTTTTGTCGCACTTCCAATTTTTTTCCTCAGTTTACAAACACTGACAGGAAACACCACCGGAAGCACTGTGCGAAAGGAGCCGTGATTGGTCGGAGACTCGGTCACGTGTGTGCAAAGGGACTCCTCACATTGGTGGCCATGTTTGTGAGGTCGTGGCGGCGGGGTCTTTTTCTCCTTCTACGTGTTTTGCTGCGGTTTCCACACCAAGTTTAAAAGTGCATAGCGCCATCTACTGAGTCTACAGGGAGGATCTAGCTATCGATCTCTCTGTCTGTCTGTCTGTCTATTTATCTATCTATCTATCTAGACTTTTTTCTTTATACAACAAAATATATCATGCGATAGTTTAACCCTTGTTTGTTGAAATATAATGTTATTTTTCTTTGAAACTCTAGAAGGAAAAAGTGAAAAAAAAAAAAATGAAATCATTTTGAAACATTGTAATAACTATAGAGTGACATCATATTTACGTAAATGAGTGGAAATAAAGATTGTGAAATGAGCAAATAGAATTAACGTTTGTAGAAAAGGACTCGCTGCTTTTTTTTTTTAGAAGGTGTTTATTATTATTCAGTGAAGATGAGTGATGATGAGATGATAAGCCAGCATATGAAAGAGGTAATAGTAATTGTCAGCTCATTCCAGGAGAGAATGATATGAAACTAGATATTGAGTTAAAAAGCGGATCCGGCACCATCTACATATAATGTTATGAATTAATTCATTAATCATATATAACGAACTAACTAACATTCTGGTCTATGATTTTCAAAACTCATAACCGACTTTAGTTTCTTTTATGACAGCTTCCTGAAATGATCTAATCAGGCTGTGATTTCAGTCACAAATCATTCCCAAGTCTTTCAATTTCATTGAGAAAGAAGTCCATGTCTTTCTGGGAAACGAGGGGCGAGAACACAATCACACGGAAAAAGTTGACTCTGTTTCCCAGAGGTTGGTACCCAACCATCATTGTGCCTTGTTTCACCATGCGTTCCTTGATAACAGGAGCCACCTTTGAGAGAAAAAACACACACAACCAACTTGTCATATAAGATAAATTGAAAAACACACCTCATGAGGAGGTTGAATTTGTGCATGTCATGTGTGAATAGAAACTTACTTTAGCCAGCCTGTCCTGATAATCTGCATCCCCTTCCTTCCCTCTCAGACTGGGTGGTATATACCAGAAGCAAACGTTCACAAACTCTGGCTTTTAATGGAGGCACATACAGAAATCTCATCACTGTTTCACATATAATGACTTGTGTTTCTCAATATGCCTGTGGCATTTACTTACCTCATCCAAAAGATGGAAGCCCTCTCTTTTCTTCATCTGCTCTACCAGATACCTGCAGCGGAATATAACACTCTTTCAGTCTGGAAGTCTTTGTAAAATAAATACATAAATAAAAAGATGATATTTGAGTTATTTGGCTATTTGGCAAGACTAATACAAACACTTTACACCTAACCATCCAAGCCAAATTCTGCTGAAACAAAACAATGGGATTACAGCTGCAAGCTTTCTTTACCCAACATGCAGAAAAGCCTTGTCTATACGCTGTGCCAAGCCATCAGTGCCGACAGCTTTCCACATCAACCACAGCTTAAGGCAGTCCACCTTACGGCCGCACTGAACAGACTTGTCCCCAATGTCCAGACTGACATCGTAGAATTTGTCTTGCTGGAAGAGGTATGTGGCGTTGGTTGTGTGGCATTGCCTCAGCAGGTTCTACAACAACAAGGCAGATAAATGTCTGTCAAATGTTCCTTTTTGTTTCAAGCAAAAAACTATTAAAAGATTATTATGCGTATCAGGGAGAGGACAGACCGTTGTGTCCTTTAGCAGCAAGACAGAGCACTGCAGGCCAGCCACCAGCATCTTGTGTGGATTCCAGCCTACTGAATTTGCTCTGATCTCACATAGACACACACACACACCCTCTGTCAGACAACATCCATAGTTAATTAGCTTTACTGTGTAAAATGCATCTTTTGCATATTAATACCTGTCAACACCTTTCATTAAATGTCTGTGTTGCTTGGAAAAGAGCACGCTCCCTCCCCAGGCGGCCTAAAACACATGACAAAACAAACAAGCCTCAGCATGTTCTGAAATTCTAATGAATACAAGACGAGCTTACACAAAATCAAGGCTTGTCGATAGACATGGATTCTCACACACACACACACACACACACACACGGGAGACTCACATCTACGTGCATCCAGATCTGATGTTTCTCACAGATATCAGCAATTTGGTCCAGTGGATCAAAGGCACCTTGAACTGTGGTCCCTGATGTGCAGCTAACAAGCAAGGGCACTGTACCCTGGGCGACACAACATGAGTGAATGAAGAGAAAGCATCACTGATTGGATGATTTGTAAAGAAACAAACGTACCTGTGATTTTGCCAGCGTTATCTTTTCATCCAGGTCACCTGGAATCATACGCCCTCTGCAGAAAGAAGGTACAAAGAATATCAGCAATGCATCATTGTGATAAGATTAAAAGCAAATTTTTATTTTCATAATCAGTTAATTAAAGGATGCAACATGATTATTTTTTATTTTGTTCTTAAATTTGGGTTCAAATGTTAGACAGTGGAATCTGATTGGAAAGGTCATCTTTAAAGTGGTTATTGTATTAAACCAACATTCAAAATCTTAAAGATATTAAATGTCACAATGCTATAAAGCTGAGATAAAAATGTCAAGCCTAAAATTTTTAAATTTCAAATCAGATGATTTTGGGAAACTTAACCCCCATTTAAATTAGTTATTAATCAGTTACAACAATCAATCACATGTATTGTTAAATTAATTAACACATCAGTTGTTCAGCTCTTAAAATGAGCAATACTTTACCTATCATCCACTTTCACCATAATAACATTGTCAGTCCCAATTCCCAGATAGGCAGCTCCTTTCTTTACCGAGTAATGGCTCTGGGAAAAATAAGAGGAATTCTCTTTAGTTTTTCCAGCATACTGATGGTAAAACAAACATGAACAGCCTCTACAATGCTCAGCTTTCTATCTGTAATCTTGTTCCCTCGGATGTGCAGTGTTGAACAGAATATTCTGACCTCTGGAGATGTAAAGATGGTCATTCGAGGGAGACCGAACAGCCCCTGGCTTTTGACCTCTGGAAAAAGTTGATAGCGTGCAAGGTTGATGGCACACATGTTAGAGGCTGACCCCCCAGGCCAGAAAAGACCGTCACCTTCTGTCCAGCCCACCAGGTGACGCAGCCCCCTCAGAACCTCATTCTCCATCAGCACAAACACAGGAGCCACCTCATAGGTGTGACTGCAATGGAAATATAGGATCATTTTTAAGCTTTATTTTTTAATCTTTTATTTTTGTATCACAGGTGTGATTATGTGCTTCTACACTTAAATTACGCACAGTATTTTGTGTTTCTTACAGGTTAGTGTTGAGAGCCTCACTGAGAAATCGTCCAGACAAGGAGTGATAGTCCACCCCAGCATACTGCTGGTTTAAAAAACGTGGGTGACCTGAAAGAAGCATAGAAAGACAAAAAAAAGGCCCATATCAAATATAGAAAGGTCAAACTATTCAAATGTTTTAACTGTCACCAGCAGTCTCACTTGTCTTGACGCTGTACTTGGCAACATCTTTCACCCTCTGTAGGAGCCTTTGTTGGGGTTCGCCCGTTGACCTCAGCTCCAGGTCCAGCAGCAGAGCCAGCTCCTCTGGTTCCTTCCACTCACAAACCTGCAGCAAGAAACATGGCTGATGAGATGTGTTCAAGGCAGTCAGTGTAATCTGTCAGTGCTGTGTGGAGTTTGGCTTCACGGCGGACCTTCTCATTGACATCCGTGCCTTTGCGGAGCACGTCCTCCACTATGATTTTAAAGGTTTCATTCAGGAAGAGTTGGCCTTCAGCGTGGTCAATGAGAGGCTCACTCAGGTCACGGGAATCAGCTGGTACCTTAGCCTGCGTGTCTGCAAAAGTCAAGTGATACAGTATCCACATTGGATTAAAATATGATGTTAACCTGACTACATTATCATTGAGAATGTTTATATAGGCACAATTCCGGATTCCATTATTATTATTTTCTGGATGAGACTTTATCATGATGTTTAAAACCGTAGATAAATTAATATTTATTACATGTGACAGATCATACAGTCAGATTATGACTCACATCTGCATTATGGCCAATTAATTGAATGTGGCAGCTTGTGAACGATGGTAAATCTGTGGGTTCAGTGGTTAATCAGGTTTTGTCTACCTTGCATATCATCATTATTATTATTAGGGCCCGAGCACTCACACAGTGGTGCGAGGACCTATTGTAATTGCAGAAAGTGACCCGTAACATTGCCATACATTGACTAATCTGATCAAAACTTCACATGTGAGACCAGGAACCCTCCCTGAACACGTCTATAAACCATCACCTGCACACAGAAGTTGTCCAAACAAAAACTGAATTGATCAATCTACACTAAACTTCACATGTGAGATAAGTGACCCATCCAGAACACAGGGCTTACCCGGCCTGCTGGCGGGGGCGGTGGTGGTCCGCACAACGCTGCTTGCAGCTTTAATTATTATTATTATTGTTGTCTTCCTGTATATACTGTATGTATTATATATATTGAAAACTTAGTTTCTTACCTTCTTTCTATTATCTTCTATTTTCTAACTTGCTGTGATTTTTGTCTGCTGTGAAACTGTGGGACGAATAAAGCAACATCTTATCTTATATTTATTAATAATCAGGGACAGAAACAAACTTTGTTATTTATTTGTTTTATTTATTTAGGAAGAAAAAAAAGAATCACTTTGTTTCAGCTTAATCTTAAACATGGAAACAAAGAAAAATAACAATAATCTGGTTGATTAAAACATACTCCACAGATATAAGGAATAAAACAATGACAACATGATGATATGATACAATCATCAACAATGGATGGATACTCAGAGACACAAACAAAGTCTGATGTTGGTTTGTTTTCTATTTGAATGACTTTGTTTCACCTCAATGTGAGAGAAAAGAAAAGAACAAATGGCTTCCTCATTGATGATCATCATGATCATGACAATTTGACCAAACATCAAAGAATCTGACATCGATACAGAAAAACAAGGACAAATGTTAAATGTGATTATAGATTTGTGTCTTTACAAAGTGACAAGGAAAACCACCCTGTTTGACTGACAGGTGATCAGTGCAACGCGAGCAGACAAGTCAAAGATTTAAATACAGAGTTGAACTCACTGCTCCTGAAAGAACTCAGGTCTATTTGAGTTTACAGAACTCAGCTGTGGCTCCAGGAAAAAGACAAAGAAATCCAGCATAGAAAGTCTGAGTGAATGTGGTCTGGACTCTGTGGAGGAGAGTCATGGTGTCAGAGACTCTGTAGAAAGACAGAAGACCTGCTCTGTGGTCCAAGTAAACTCCTACTCTGGAGGACAAATCATCTGAGACTTTAATCCAGTTCCTGTTGTGAAGAAAAAAAAACCCTTTATGTTCACAAACTAAAACCCAAGATTTTTCATTAAATCCAAATCCACATTCATTTGAACTCCCTGATCTGCTGATGTTCTTGTACGTCACTGCTACAAAAACTCCTCCTCTCCACTCCACCTCCCAGTAACAACGTCCAGTCAGACTCTCCTTACTCAGGACCTGCCACTCCCTAGTAAATCTGTCTGTGTGATTGGAATAAGACTGATCTTCCGCCTTGAATCTTACTTTTCTGTTTCCCTCAGTTAATATCAGATATTTGTGAGCTGTGTTTGGATCCAGTGTGATTTCCTGTGAATATCTGAAGAATTCAGCTCTGGTCTCTGGTTCTGGTACTGGCAGGAAAAAAAACACGTCAGCCACAGCCAGTGAGATGTTTGTCAGATCCAACTCTCTCTGCTTCTGCTTCCTCTCTGCTGCAGCTGAGACTGTGTCGTGATCATCGTGACGAGGGCAGATGTTCTCCTGGAGGTTCTTGGAGGGCTCCACCAGCTTGTGTTTCTTTAATGGTGATTGATAATGAGGCTGGAGGTGTTCCTCACAGTAAGCGGCCAAACAAACCAAACAGGACTTGAGAGCTTTCAGTTTCCTGCCAGTGCAGACATCACAGGCCACATCTTCAGCTCCAGCATAGCAGTGATCAGCAGGAGCAGCTTGGAGTCCAGTCTTCTTCAGCTCCTCCACTAAAGCTGCTAATATGGTGCTTTTCTTCAGTTTAGGCCTCGGTGTGAAGGCCTCTCCACACTGAGGGCAGCTGTAGATCCTCTTCTCATCCTCTGAGCCCCAGTGGTCTTTAATACAGTTCATACAGAAGCTGTGTCCACAGGAAAGAGCCACGGGATCCTTCAGAAGATCCAAACAGATGGAACAAGAGAAGGTTTCTCTCTGTAGCTGAACTCCTGCCTGTGCCATTTCACCTCTCAGTCACGACGACCGTCTTCAAGTGGAAGTGGTTTGAGTTGTGTTGTAAATGTCCTTAATGTGGAACTAATAAAGGATCACCTTATCATATCTTTCTCAGACCACTCCCACTCCCGACATGGAGTCAACTCTTCCTGAAACTGCTGTTGTCAGCTCTACGTCGTGGATTAAAGACAAACCGTCCCACAGTAACACAGTGGTAGAGAGAACTAGAAGTAGACCATGCCTACTTCTTGCTGCCAATTTGGGTGGATGGAACCTTTAAAACTTGAAGTATTTAGACAAAGTGGTATATTTGTGGAAATCTTCCGCGATTTTTGTCGCCATGGTTTCTCGAAACGCTTAGACAAACCAAACCTTTGGTGGAAGTGGAATATCAGGAAGAATAAAAGCCGAAACAATAACAATGGATGCTTGCTGTCACCAGGGACTTAATCAGGCACTCTAATTATACAAGATCTGACCAGCGGAATGTCTCTCTGCCGACCAGCCTTAATTTACCTTATGGAATTTCAGATTTACTACAAAGGAGTAAAATTTCAGAACAAATTCTATCTCGTAAAAACGTATAATGCGAATTATAGTCTGGGTGTGTGTTTTATTGTGTCGTGTACAGCATGTGGTGCAATATAATAATGGTTATTGGTTATTGTTTTATGTCTGGCTGTTTTCTTGATGTGATCAATGTCCAGCACTTTGGTCAAACCTCGGTTGTGTCATCGTGCTTCATGAGGACATTTTAAATTGACGGACACATATTCTGAAATGTTGCTACGTGGCTGTGAATCTTGAGCACAATCTTTTGCTCTTCTGTATATCAGTTGTGTAACAACGCTTTTTGTATGAACAAAATATAAACATTCCAAAAATAACATTATATAATATAATTCCGTTCCAAGTAATGTAATTTGCAAAATAACCAATTAAAAGGGCTCAGTAGCACCCCCTCAGGTCAAACGCCTATGGAGAAACAACAACAACAAAGTAAAACACACAACCTTGAATTAAAACGACCTTGAACCCTTTAAACACAACCCGACCTATATACACATGCATACACTTGGGTAGTTTCTTGTTAAATGTAACACAAAAGAGAATCATATTATAATGTAACATATTACATAATATTAAGTAACTTGTCCAACACTATCTGAATGCAGCTAGTGAGGTAAATAGTATTTTTTTTACTTTTAAGTTCTGTTTCTTGTGTAGCTTATAGAGATTAATTGTGTCGCCACAGTACCAAACAACTTTCTTTTTTTTTAACATTTTTGTGGGGTCTAATATGTCCACACAATGCTTCTTTTCCCTTCTGCCGCCAAGCCAACTTTAGAACTGATACTAGCTCTGCTCGCCTGAGTCATGTGACAAAACAGATGGAAACAGGAGCGGGAGGGGGAGCAGAGAGAGTGCAAGCAGAACTGAGAGGGGGTCTGTTCTCGCATAAACCGCCCAAGAAGATTTCATTAAGAAAAGAATATTTAACAAAAGCATCAACCTCATCAAGCTAGTATCGATCCAATACTGGGGGTTGACCCGCCCCCCTAGAGGACACTGTACTTACGTGGAAATAGGTCTGCCATATCCACACTTCCAGTCCAGAGTAGCAAAGCTGGATACTGGAACTGGATAGGAGGTGAAAATGCAGAGAGCAATGCAGAATAACAGGCACAGAAGGAGGGAGTTAACCTTTGTCCCCGATAAAAATTAAAGTTATCTAACACCAGGTTCAGGTTAAAGAGCAGAAGGAAACACACAAACATATATATGATTTACTTTACTTTACAGTTTCTATGACCAACTACAAATACAGTCAGCAAGGAAAACTTGAAAATTCAATAGTTGCTACATTTTCACCCAGTTCTGACTAAGTAGTGGAAAATCCAGGTATTTAGCCTGTCTAGACAGGTATCCAGCCTACAGACCCTAATACCAGGATTTTCCCACCTACCACTAATATACTGTAATAACTTATTTTAGTCAGAACTAAAGAAGGCTTTTTGGATGAGAGATGAAATGACATGCTTTTATCATCATATGTTGCTTGTGCTGATGTGAAGTGCCTTATAAATAAATTGTATTATTATTATTACATCAACTTTACTCAAGCAACTACTGAAGGTATCTTTGACCTGGATGACTGAGAATCTCATTACAAAAACTTACAAAAATTACAACATCACCATTAGCTGCAGACCTGCAGACCACATTTACATAGTCAGTAGGTCTTATTGTTTGCTTATTAAGGATGAGGATGGTAGTCAAAATAGCAGCACATTGCACATTACATGGGGACATAACACAGTGTTATTCCCTCCATATTATGGAGAAAGACTTACTTGTTACTACTAGAAATATAATGTATTGAATGATTCACAATTTCTAATTGTGTTTTAATAGAAGAGCTTAAAGAAAGGGGGGAGAGAAGGCTTTGACATCAGAGTGGAGGCAAACGGGGCAGACACTCTTGTGTCATCCTTTGCTGGCCCAGAATCTGTGAAAAAGATTCAGCTCTGGAACAAAGCCACCAAATCCTACATGAAGGTTTAGAGGCCTTACATTGTGGGTACCTTCATTTGCAGCCAAATACAAGTTCCAGATGAAATCGCGCCACTGGTACATTTACATCTTCTGGCACACCATCCTGCATCCTTGCCGTGATCAACGCCTGGCTCCTCTACAAACAAGACTGCAAAGCGTGCAATATTCCCAAGAAAGAGATTCTGAACAGGAGATTTCAGGCACAACTAGCATCTTCTCTCCTCCTGGTAAGAATCCATTTATGTTATTTACTGTATTCAATATTTAACTAATTGCAGTTTTTACTGTATGTCTGACATTGCAATTCATCTTTCTCTCATCTTATTCATACAAAATCAATCAAAAAACAGTAACACACCAAGGAGAGCGCGACCATCTTCACGCAGTGGGAGCCCAGTATCATCAGTGACATTCGGGCCAATCACACCACAGAGACCCGTGACTGCTCTGAAGAGGTCATGTGCATCAGAGCATCAGTGGATGTGCTCAAGGACATGGTCGCACATTTCCCAGTGAAGACGCTGCGACACGGCAAGAACAACTCAAAGTTGTTGTCGTCTTCTTCTCCCACTTATCCGGGTCCCTCCAGCATGTCCTGGGCCTTCCCCCCAAATTTTCGTTCAGTTTTTTTATTAGCCTATTAAATTATGATTCATAGAAATATGACTGTTGTGTTAGAATTATTCATATTTACTTTGTGATTTGTAAGCAATCCACACTGCAAATTATCCCTTAGTTGTCGTGTTTATTTGTTCTGACAGTGTGTGCGTGTGTGTGTGTGTGTGCAAATACAGAAATTCTGCTCTCATCTAGGCCCAACGTTGCAATATTACAACATCTCTGTAAAAACTTACTAAAACTTAAAAGAACCCTCCCATTTCTGCACCAGGGTTACTTCAATGGTTTTTAACAGTGCAGAACAATGAAATTGATGGACAAAATTATGGAAGAATGTACATTTTATAATATACACACACTAAACACTTCAACTGTCGGTTGTCTCCAATCACTTGGCATCACCTCAAAAATGTATGGTCAAGATGACCAGCTGAGCACCATTCTAAGCATCAGAATGGGGAAGAAATGTGATTTAAATGAAATTCAAAGCAGATCTCAGCAAGTGCAACTCCTTCAAATGGTGTCCTTGTGTCCAGTTTAAAAACTTATTTTTAAGCATATCTGCTGAACCTTCAGTTCATAAAAAGTTGAGTGCAACTATAAAAAAAATAAAATAAATGCATACAGTATATTTACCTTACAGTGACAAGACCACTGCTTTTACCTGTATGTAAAAACTACTACTGCAGACACAATTCACAGAAAATGTAGCAATATCAGGAAATTGTTATGATTATGATTAAATCAAATATTAACAGTGATTGATCCCATGCAATAATCTCTTAATGTTGTTCATGATATGAATCAACGGTCTATGTGCTGAGAAATATACAGTCTCTCCTGTAAAAACGTGAGTGCCAATCTCAGCAGGTACCAGACAGCAAAATCAGTCCGTCTCCAACAGGAAATCAATTCCTTCAGGTGGCAGTGCCCAGCTGTCCTGACTGAGACAAAAGTGCAGGTGAGCTGTGGTGGCTTTTTCCTTCTGGCTGATTCGCCAGTAGCGCAGCATGGCGAATACTCTCTCCACATGAATAGGATGATCCTCCTCAATCTGCTCCAGCTTTACAGAGGGAACATCCAGAGCCAGTCTGCCGATCTCTCGCCAAGATCTGCCAATGGCTCGAGCCGCAGTCATCAACTGCTTCTCTGTCACTATGTGGGAGCCTGTGCAATGAGACGGAGGCAGATAAAGCAGGTCATGATCTTGCAGTGTTTTAAGGGGAACACTTTTATTTGCGGTGTCACTCACTATTGTTGCAGATCTTTTTGGCCGGAATGGGTTCTTGTAATTCTGTTGTTGGCTTTTTCTTCCTTGTTGTTTCTTTTTGTATAAACAGCACAGAAAGTTGAACATTAAACAGACATAAAAGTACATTATGTTAACATTGCTGAAACTATTAAACAGACTTTGTCCTACCTGAGGACAGCAATGTGACTTGCAGATCCTTAACAAAATTAAGCAGTGGAAAGGTTTCCTGTAAGGCCTGGTCCTTCAGTAGTTCTAATAGTCCCTGTGCTGCTTCAGGCCCTCTCTGGATGACGTGGTCCAGAAGTTCTGTCATCTTCACACTGGGAATATGACAAGCTTTCACCAGCTGATAGCCATGAAGGGACAGCAGACAGCGAGAGTCTGCATGTTGCAGCACAAAGTCGGCATCGCTACTCAGGATTTCTATCAGCTTGGCCTTGTGCTTTCTGAGTAACTGGATTTCCGCAGCAGGTTCCTCGGCCATGACTGGGTACGTCTTAAATCAACTCCTGAGAAAAAAGAAAAAAACAACACTGATGATGAATGCATCCTAGTTTTTTTTTTAATGCAGCTGTAAAATCTAATAAATCATTTTACTTATTTGAGGCAACACTTCCAAGGCCAAAGAGTAAGTGCCTCCAGGATGCTGTTTTCTTACTATTGTAGCTATGAATAATGTGCAGCTACTGCAGTCCAGATATAATATTTGACCTCAGTGGCCTCTCTGTCAAAACATTTAAATAAATATCTAAATGCCAGGCAGTTACAGTAAATTTGACAGCAGTTTTTGGGAGATTGTGAACAAGAAGCTGTGTATAAATACAATTACTGATTGCTTGTGAAACCACAAACCTCTGTCATGTTGTATACAAGATAAAACAGATAATTGTGTTTAAATTCAATTTTACGTCCATGTAAGCTTAAGGAGTTCAGTCCTCCCAGTGGGTCAAAGGCTGAAGTGTCCTGGGAGAGGCTTCAGGTATATTTCGTTTTCCATTAACAGTTTAACTGCACCACTAAAAACAAACATTAACTACATGAGACATTATCCATCTTGTATCTCTGGCTGCGTAGAAAGGAGATTTTGATTGTTGTGGTTTACAAAGCTGTAACTAATGACTTTTCCCCACTCTCGATACACATAACAGCAACTTTAATAACAGAATAATTATTAAGTGTATATGACATTATCTGTCACCGTTCCGCTTGGTTTTGTTGCCTTCTATCATTAATAATCAAATAATTTTGGTTATATCATTTAAAAATGTGTCAGTTAATTAATTCAGCTCCAGATAATTATTTGGAGGTATATGTTGATGTCAAGTTAGTTCATGATAACTGAGATAACATTGTTTTAAACAGACAAGTAAACGCCATTTCCTGGTTTCCTGACTGTGGATGTTTGCATCTGTTTTCTTTTTAGCTTCATGAATGCAACGAACACGGAGTGTCTTCGTGAGACTCTTACCAGTTACAATAACAGCAAATTACGACAAAAACAACACAGCTTATTCTGACGAAGGGGGAAAAAACATCGCTTTTTCTCGTGGTCTACATCTTCTCATTCCTCCGCTCCCGCTGTTTGTTTCTCCTTCTTTATCGCATTCAAATGTCTGTTGCTGCAGCAGCATTGTGTCTGTGTGCTTCCACCCAGTGGCTGGGTGATGACACTGCAGTCATTTGAGCCTGCTGTGAGGTTTGAGTGACATCTAGCGATGCACTCTACACTCCGCACTCTGAACTCTGGATCCAGCGATCCGAGTTTATACTTCAATGAAAGATAATGAAATGTGGCTCGTTGGTCTAGGGGTATGATTCCCGCTTCGGGTGCGAGAGGTCCCGGGTTCAAATCCCGGACGAGCCCACTCTTTGACTGGAATTGGTTTTGTGCCTGCAAGGTCGCTGGTTCAATCCCGTGAATGTGTGATTCATTCTGTGATACATGCAGAGTTCAGATTTGTCTGTGAAAGTTGCTCATTGCAGTTAAGTAAATGGCGTAATGGAAGCTTGTTTTTAGACAAGTATTTTAGTGAGGACACCTCATGGACCCTTACCTAAATCTAAGTCTAAGATATAAATACAGGTACACACACAAAGGCTTCTGTAATGAGCAATGATGAGTCCTTAACATATGATGGTGGTGACCACTGTCACTCTCTGATGTTAGGTCACCTGCATCTGATGTTCTGTGGAGAACTTTCAATTTTGTCCTTTTGATGGATTTAAAAAAAAAAAACCCAGCATCCTCTTGGTTTTAGATCACAATAATCAATAAGGGGGTCAACACCGAGATATCATAGCCCACAATCCCCATTATTTTATGTGTAGTTTACATGAATCACTGACAAGGTGGAGTTGCATGATGGCTGGGGTGCATACCGTGTACATGACCAATTATAACCACTAGGTGGAAGTATTGTACTACCCGTCAGTGCTCTGACGCATCTTATTCTTAACCTACTTTTTAAAGTAGAATTTTTTTTTTCCTTTTATAGCAGTGACCTTGGTGACCTTCACATGATCTCTTCTATAGCCATTGAGACGTGTTTCTATGTCTGAAGACATGCAGTTCCACTTCACTAAGGTACTGCAGCTGGTGATGACTGACACTTCATGACCACCAGTGTCATGGTCAAAGAGATAAGATATCCCCACACAGACAAAATAAATGATGGCTGTCTAATATCTGCAGAAGATTGCCATTGATGGTTAAGGCTTCCATGATGTATTTGTTTCATGTGACAGCGAATTCTTCATTTTTGCACCATTTCTGCTCGAGTAAGTGCAGCTAATGAAGCTCTAGCACAAGTTCACTCAGAGTGACTATACTCTTTTACGTCACCTTCAGAATTTCATACATAATCCTTTTGGGTTCATGAAGTGTGTTTATTCATTTCCTCTGCTGGCAATTTTGAAAGGTTTTATTTGAGACAGCTTTTTCTTTCATTCATAATAAAAAATGTTTTTTACAAATGTCATAATTTGCAATGTGGGACACAAGGCTATGCAATGACAGAACGTTGGTTATGTGGTTCATTGGGTTGAGTTGGTTCATCTAAGTAAATCAAACCTTTAGTCTTTTATTGTGTTTATTGGTTTTTATTTTTGTTCATGTTTTTCCTCTGAGCTCCTGAGACTCCTGGCTCACAAGCAATGTGATGTGTCTCATGAGGGTTATTTTTTTATTGTTATTATATGTGTCTTTAGTCTGTTGGCTATATATTTTATTTTTTACACAACTGCACACTAACTATATCCAACCTCAGCAGCATGATGCACATTTTGCACTTCAGTCTCATTTCTTGTAGGCTGTTGATCATCTGTCCTAACAAACTTCTTTTTTGTAGTGTCATCTTTGTATGACACTACTGATTATGAACTTTTTGAATTTGGCACGTGGCAAATACTCCATATTACATGAAAAATCCCAAACTATTATAATCTTGTTCTCTGGACATCAGTGCCATGATAATCTGTTGATCAGCTGGTGTTATCTGCCTCACTATAGCACTGCATGCACCTCAGTCACTCGCCAGGCATCTTGTTGCTTTGTTTGGAGTTTTGACAACTTGTGTCACAGTTTCTGGAACTGGGTTGAAACGTCACTTGAGATTTATACCTGCAGTACACCTCTGAAATGTGGCCGGTTTATTTTATTTAATTTTATCTTTATCGTGATTGATAGCGTCATTCATTTTAGAAGCGCAGTAAAGCTTAATGAGGACACATTGAGAAATAATTCCATTATTTTTACTGTTAAATATATTTGACTTCAGCCTTGACTGCATGTGATCTTTGCTCCTGTAGATATATTTGCACCTGTTTATTTTGAGGCACAATAAACTGTGTAATTCATGCAATTTACACATATATAATTATAATTTGGTTGTATAAATCAGGTAACAACAGTTTGTACTGTACAAGAAACATGATTATAGTTTATATCTCAACTTTAAGATGCTGAGTTGTCCCATAGTTTATGCACATTCAGTATCATTAACCTAACTATCATGTCTAATATATTCAATCCATTACATTTAATGAAAAAACTGCATGCATTTCCTTAAATCTTGTATATAACTTATTGCTTATGTACTTACTGGCACTGCCTACTGTTAGTTATTTGAGCCCTTTAACAAAGTAATACTCTTTACTGTTAGAGTTAAAACTGAATGCCTGGTTTGTTTCATCTGAACAAGAAGTTCAGACATAATAGTTAATACTGCACGCAGGATGTGTTGCTGTAAAGTCTGATGGTTTTTGACGGTGTATTGACAGGAACATGCAAGGTGACGTGGATGATGTAGATGTACCGTTGTGTCATTTCAGAGAAATGCCCTCCAACTGTTGCTGGACAACAATTATCAACAACCTCTGCTCACATGTCTGCTTAGCCTGTACACTCAGCTTCAGCTCTGGGAAATGACAGATCAATATCTTATTCCTGGACAGACATTTTGCGTTCTGTGGAAGGGAAAAGCCTCTTGAGTCCATTTCATCCACACCCAGTATACCCTGAGTCACTGTGTGCATTAGCTGTCTGAATAAATCCCGTTTTTCACTTTCCCCGAAAGAGTACCATCGTTCATTCCTATTGCTTTGTAGGCACAATTCATCCACCTTTATGTACTTCTAATGACTTTATTATGCCATAAATTTGCATTATATGACATTTGATCTTGGGGATATACAATGTGAATAGTGTTTTACAAACCCGAGGAGCACTGACCTCCCAAGCCAAGGAAAAGAATAGAATAGAATATCTTTATTGTGACTGCAACATGTGCAACGCAACTGAGTGCATTCCTAATTATACACACGCTGAAAGTCTGTGGGTTTTCAAGTGCAAATGTAATGTGACTGTAAAGTGAGCACTTTAGTCATTTTGCATTATATCACACAAGTGGACCATATTTGGCGTGCAGAAAGGGAACTTACTCGATGGGGGCGTGATCCCACTCACAGTGCTAAGCTTTTCAGGCCACATCACACTCTCTGTCAAGTGATATATTCCATTTGTTCTGTGGTAGTGGCGGTGCGCGAGGATCAGACCGCTTCCCTCTTCTGATGGGCAATAACGCAGGTTTATATGTGGCAGTGGCTCCAGTCTACAGACAACTGCACCTGGAACATTGCAATATGTAGTGTGTACTTGTCTCCCGGTGCATGTGTGTGTGTGTGTGTGTGTGTGTGAGAGAGACGCACAAAGGAGCAGTGTATTCTCTTCACGTCTGAACAGAGGAGTTAGATTTGACATGTAAAATAAAAGGAGAATTAAAAGGAAAATGACTCTGTGACAGTTTTAAGCTCTCTGAACCACAGGGAACTGAAGACTCAAGCAGTGCTTTGTTTGCATTTTAACAATGCACTTGCAGGATGGGAGTAGAATTGTGGAGCCCACTGTATATAAAGCTCCAAAATAAACTTAGACAGACAAATTCTTGATGAAGCAGCAACAGTCACCTGCAGATATCCAATTTAAACCTGAGTTGAGAAAAACAAACAAACAAACTCCATTCTAAGAACTAGTGTGCTTTGTTTGTTTTGTTGGCATCCATAAAGTTGTGTTCCCACCTTCTTCTGGATTTAATCATCCATTATTTCTTCTCTCGTCGCCGGCCTCTCTCTCTGAGTTTATGTGAGAAAATGATTTTGAACTAATAGACTCTGGTGCAGGAGCAGCATTGATTTTTCCCTGTTGAAGGCACAGTTTGTTTGTCTGACGCATATGACTGTAGCTCAGCTGGAGCCGAGCTGCATACCGGGGGACTGCGGGACCTGACCCCCTGCCCCCCCCCCCCTCCCTGGACGGAGCAGTAATGAGGGGACGGCCATGCATCTGAGTGGCTCTGACATGTCTGTTTGTCTAACATGCATTATATATGAAAGACCAGAGTGAGGGAGGGAAGAGCATCGGAGCAGGGCAGCAGAAGTGAGAGGGGCAACAAAGGGAGGACAAAGGAAAGGACCACTGTTCCCCTGTTCTCCGCTAAGTGAACACATGCAGTAGGTGGGAAGCTACGGTTTCAACAGCGACGCTGGATCTCAAGAGTGTGAAGTAGAAAAAAGAGATTTAGCTCAGTGCACACAAGTAAAACCATCTGAAATGTTAACAATAGTATACATGGTGGTGTTCTTCATGGAAAGAGGAAGTTTGAGGAGGAAGTGTACAGGCTGAGCCTGTAAAGTAACTGACAAGTCTATTAACGCTGATAGATGTGTTAATAATTTATGTGTGTACCTGTATTGGTCTGTGTGCGCCTCAGCACCCCTGCATAGAGTGGCTAATGAAAATGAAAATGTTCCCTTCCTTTAAGTCTAAGGAATGGAAAAAGACAGTGAGTTTGACTGACAGACCAGACACGGAAGTGAAGAGAAGGGTGGAGGAGACACAAAGACTGCGAATGAAGGAGTGTCTTTGTTTTAAAGAGGACAAAGTTAAGGTGAAGAACCAGAAAGGGGTCATGGCAACAAAAAAAACCCCAGATGCTCTCTTATTGTGTGAGATCATCATGCCACTGGACCCCGAGAGGCACATGGTGTCAAGTGATGTCAGCATTTCATACCCACTGTAATTAAATGAAATCATCACTCGGTGCTGCGGTGAGACGCTGTTTACAAGATGCATCGAGACAAATTCCCGGACCAGGGGAAATCTCCATCATTATGACAGCTACAAAGGAACTAAGTGAATCAAGGAGGGAGGAAGCAGCAAACTGATGCGGTACATGGTGACCTCTAGAGGGAGCTCTTACCATTCTGGAGTGCAAGCCTGCATATTTTATTATATATTCAGCCCTAAAGCTCAAACCTCCCTCATCCCAACTGTGTTTTTTTTTTATACAAGACGTGATCTCTTGGGCAAAAGATGTGAGATATGTTTCCTGAGCTCCCAAAAGGAACCCATCAGCCTCCTCCTCTCTCTCCCTCTCTCTTTCTCTGGGGTTTGTTCGGCACTGTTTTAAAGTCAGTGTCATCTGCTTAAGAACCAGAGTGACTGTGGACTTTATTTCACCAACTGTGATATTGCCTGAACATCAAGTAACATCTGCCAATGTATTTAGGGTCCTTGTGGGTTTATAGGAATATAATGGCAGCACTGTATGGGTTTCAACCTACAGGGTATAAAGTGGATACACTCATTTCGGTTCCAGATAATACAACCAAATGATCCCATTAGTGGTGGTAAAGCAGCAAATCCTCGCTTGGTTAAAGAAGTTGCTGGATATGTGCTGTGTGTTGTGTCCTCCCCCCTGGATTTTTGTCTCTCACGCCTTTTTTCTAACATCATTATGCTTCACGTATGCTAATTAAAGCAGGAGGGGACTTTGACTGATCTGTCTGTGAGGGTGTAGACGTGTGAAAGTGTTCCTGCAAACATCCAAAGATTTGAAATGGTGTCTGTGTGATTTTAAGTGTCGGTGGCAGCCGTCACTCTCTCACGCTGTGTCTCCACTAGTGATGTGAATGTGTGTGTTTGCGTCTGGTTGTATGTGTATGTATAATAATTGGTGGCAGTGTGGACGTGGCAGTGATTCAGCGTTGCATCACACCTTGCATCCCCAGCGGGAGGGAGGAAGTCTCCTTACTGCTTCAAGTGGGAAAAAAAAGAATGCTTCACTTGAGAGCTTTTGGAAAAGGGGTGAAGTGGGTAAAATGATTGTGGTGTGATTTTTTTTTTGCTTGTAAATGATGTAGGCGGGTTTGATTTACCTTTATCTCCATATACTACAAAACATTCTGACTGTTGTATGTTTTAGACCTGTTTGCCAATTGTGGTATTTTGACAAAATTACATGTGGAATTTTTCTCTGTTAGATGCTCAATCCATGGTTCTCAAACTGCGGTACATGTACCACAAGTGGTACACGAACTGCCTCTGGTTGGTGGTACTTGGAAGGAAAACCAGAAATCCTGTTCCACTGTGTATACCAGGGTATGCAATTGGAGTGGAGCTGAGGAATTTTGACCAGAATGGGTAGACAATTAAACAAATAACGAAATAAATAAACAAATAACATAATAATAATAATTAGAGTCACCTTATCTCAAACTCCAACTTGATCTATTTCACTATACCAGTGTCTGAAGTATACGTCAGAAAAAGGATGATGATGAGGGAGCAAATTATCTTATATAATAATAATAATAATAATAATAAATCTGCCTCCTATGAAAAGTCTAGTTGATTTAGTTCGACCTGTTTACATCACTGTATTTTAACGTTGGTGAAAATGGTGAGAGCTCAATATTTCCTCGGGTGGTACTCAACCAATGACATTACCCGCACCAATTAAATAGTGAGCAAAGTGAAGGATTAATATTTGAATAATGAAATTTAATGAGGGGAGAAATAGCTCAGCTCAGTTATTTGCTCTGTGGATTTGTCTGTTCTCCCCCATGTTGCAGATACATGCAGGTCAGGTACACTGGACTGCAGGGTATCTGTTCAGGTTTGTCCCCCCTGCTGCCCATCATATGAACTCTGGTTTTTGAAAACAAAGCCTTGTGTTAGTTCATATGAGACACTATAGTTATACAGCCCAGCTGTAATCAGCTGATAGTCGGCTATTAATCACACTCCAACTGCAGTCATTCTCTCACCAAAGCGGTCCATTTAAAATTAGACTCCTCCCTCACCCATTTCCTGCTATACTAATGCTGCCTCACTCCACTGCCGTCCTAGATCAGAGTCTAACAGGCTCAAAAGTTTTAAATGTTATTCAGTGTCTTGCTTGGGCTTGCTCGTGTAATGAGGTTCCCTGCATTGCCCTTCCTGTTTAGTTTAGCATGCTGCTTGGTGAATCCAAGAGAATGCTAGAGTGGAGCCATCAGGGCAAAAAGTCAAACTCTAATTCCATTTGTTGCAAAAGTAGTTTAATTATGACACAACAACAGTCAGGTGTCTTTACATTCAAAGCACTCACACACACGTATATTTATAGCACATTTTCCTGTGGCAATTGTTCCGTGTAAAACAGGTTTTTCACAGAATAAGGACGGTAAAGACTGAATAAAGACCCCTGTCACTAACACAATGTTCTAATGGCGCAGCATTAAGCACAAACTAGTGTAATGTACATGTGGGCACATGATTTATGGACTTGAACGTTTTTGACTATATTCTTTAAGTGGTCAATTTGATGTTAATGTAAATGTCTGTGTAAATTTGACATCAGTTCCTCTGTGCAAACGCTATGTGTGTGTGTGTGTGTGTGTGTATGCGTGCCTGTGCGTGCACGCATGATGTGCACATTAAATGCATTCACAACCACCCATATCTCTTTCTTATTGAAAAACTGTAACCTTTCCATTCCCACAGATCTCCATTCTATTACCAGACAATCACTTACTGTCTGGCTGCGGCCTGCAACCCACAGATTGCTCCATTCCTCCCTTGGCCACAGGAATAGAGTATTCAACGAGTGGCCTACCTCAGGTCATTAAGATGCCCCCACTCAGCAGAACTGGCACATCTGCACTTGCTGATCATCCTGGCCCTGTGGTTGGTGGAGGGGTGATAACTGCAAGCTAATTAAAAAGCCATTCATTGGAGTGAAAGGCCAATTAAAGGCCTAATATTTGATAAGGCTCTCAATTCACTCAGCAGTAAGCCCACCTGGGAAGTATTTATTAAATGTTAATGGAGACGGTAATTAATATCCAGCGCAGATTAACCTGCAACTGAATATCCATAACAGAGAGGGGGGAGATGCTGAGAGCGAGAACAAGTACAAATGAGACACCGATAATATGTAACTCAGCATTTTGCTGTGTGGTAGGCTGCCACAATCGGTCACGGTACAGTTTTTCTTAGTGCCGACGTTTCTCTGTATATGATAGTAGTGAACCATGCAAGCAGAATGCATGTATTTTATTAGTTGTAATAAAAGGCAAGGAAGAGTCATGTAAAGGTTTTGCACATTTATTTCCACTTGCCGTTCATCCAGGTTACATTTTTAGATTTTCCCACTCTGGGAGGCGTTTTCGAAAAATAGTGTTTCAGCGTCAGGGTTAGGGAACGCCTCACGCCCCTAGAAGTTTTAATAACATCAAAGGTCCACAAAACCACGTTCCTTTCCTTGCAAGAATATTTACTCAAAGGCTTCAGGCCATAGGTGAACTACTTCAACTGTTCACAAATTACACTGTAACAAGTAATCCCGCATTAATCATTTAAAATAACCCTAACCTCCCACATTAGTAATTAGCTTTTGCATGTCTTGTGTAGCTGTTAGTAATAAGTACAATGCATAATATATAGAGCAAAAATGCAAAGCAAGACTTGACTCCAACATCTCCTCATGTGAAAACTGAACGTTCTGAATGTTAATGGGCCTCTGCTCTCCTCCTTCCACTTGGTTGTCAGTGGTATTGATCAGAAAATGTCCTTTGACCAGGTTGTTCTCATGGAGACATTTTGATTTTGAGGAACCATGAGCTCCACACATTTTCACTTCAATTTCACTCCACTGTCTGAGGACAGAGTGTCATATGCTGGGCAGACTGTAAAAAGCCTTGAGGCTAGAAACTGGCTTGTACAATTACGACTTGACTCCAATCTGTGCTCTTTATTCTTCGTCATTCATTGCCACAATTATGCCATCATAATCATTTCTCTCTCTCTGTATCTATTGTATCGTGGATCTTTGTGTCCCGTCTTTCAGCTCGGTGTGTCTTTTTGCGTTCAAAAGTCTGCACAGAAACTGGGACAAAAAGAACTTTTTGAAATTATACACCTGCAGCACTGAATGAGCTGCAGAAGGACTTTACACTAAGTGAGTTCATCTCACTAAATGCTTTTAAATTCAAAATGAGAGAACTGGTGGTGGATTCACTAAGATGTTACCGTTTTTAGATGAGCTAGATATGAAATTGAAATCCGCAATCAATCGATAAATAAATGAATAAATAAAAATCACCTGAGGGAATTTAAGACTTTTTTTTTTAAATCATACACGCAAAATCGATCATATTATATTATGACCTCTGTGAGTCAAACCTCTCTACTGCTGCCACAATGTTCCAGTGTCACTGAGGAAATGATGATGATTGCGTGATTACTAGAAACATGTAAACTGTTAATAAGGCATTTATCGATTTAACTACCTTAAGTAGAACATTTCTATTAGTTGTTTGAGACACTCAAGACAGTGGTACTCTCTGTTCTCTTCTGGTCCCGACTGTGTCAGTATGTCCTGTTAGAGTGACTGTCCTTGTTTGTGTCCCCCAGAAGCTGCTGCCCTCTATTTATAAGTTGTTCTTTCAATGTGTCCTCCTGGTCCTCCTGTGTGGCACAAAAGCTTGGGCGAGACAGTCACAATGTTCTCTCAACAACAGAGACCAGGCCAAGCTTGAGCCGCAGACGACGTACCTCTAAAAATGATTTCCCCCCAGAACAAGCCACACGCTCCATTTTTCTTTTTTACAAATAACTTTGTTTGTCACTGCTGCTGTGTGCCAAGTTAGTGCCTGGCCATGATGGTGGTTTTCTTTTATTTTGCCCTCATTATGATGTGCTGTTTTTCTTCTTTCTTTGTTTTTTTTGTTTCTTCTGACCTTGTTTACATCCCTTCCACAAGCCATTAGGTACTATGTAGTGTGTCTTCATTACTGATGGCTGCCAAAACTAATAGACGGGGCCACAGAGGACAGACATGCATATAGCACTAAATATGCAAAAGCCTAAGGATGTATTGCATTGGTGGCAGGATTAACATCATAGCTTCAGGGTAGTAACAGTTTATCTCTAGTGAAATTGATAGAAATTCAAAGTGTTTAATTACCCTATAATGACCCCTCTGAGCTCTTTACTGGAATTAAAAAGGGAAAAATCCAATGAGGCAGTGACCAATCACAACACACGGAATCTTGTTGTTAAACTCATGGATTTTGACACAGCTCACACGTGTGCGTGCATGCTGCATTGTCTGGACTGAGAAGTGATTACAGTAAGTGATAAAGTGATTAATCCCATGAATAATACACCTGCCTCAACCTGTGTTATTTAAATGCTTCATTAATAATAAAAGGGGCTGATCATGAGCTTTTTGACTCGTACAGCTTCCCTACAGTTGTACACTGTGCTGTAGTGACTGTGCAAATGTGTGAGTTCATTCAAATGCATTGGGGTTTGTAGCCGCAAGGTCACGTAAAAATAGCAGATTTATTTTTTATCTGTCAATCTTGAAAAAGGTCTTTTTACTATAATTTTGCAAACAACAGACTCGGCAACAGCAAGCCAGCAGACCTCATGATATGGCCTTAATAATAGATTGTTTGTTTCCATGGTGTGTGTGTGTGTACGTGTGTGTATATTGGTCAATAAAATGTTCAGGCCAGCACTCGAGTGTAAATTTATTTTTTTCTGTGGTGACTTTGAGTGCACAAGTGTGTGTGTGGCAGTATTAAAACCACAATATCCAGTAAATCAGTCAGATATGGCAGAGAAAGCACGACAAAAACGCCGCTGCAGAGCAGCCAGAGAGCTGACATGAATGGGTGGGGCAGGGCAGTGGTGGTGGTGGGGCTATTAAAGCATGTATAGTACAAAGGGGAAGGAGGGCGGGGGAATGAGAGAAAATCAGCAGGAAAAAGCTGTTGCGTGGCGTTTAGATCAATACTAATAACCACATACAGAGAATGACTTCCTCTCGCGGAGGAGAAGAGAAATGTAGGCATGCATCGAGACAGAGGTGAGAATATACAGTAAAAGCTGTTAGAGGAGAGAGGCGGGGGGAGGGGGGGTGAGAGGGAGGTTGATATAAAAAAAGTTCTGGTTTACAGGCTGTGCTGGTCTGCTGATCCCTCATTCTCCTTCTTTTTGTTTAATAAGAAGGCAGGGAGAGCAGACGGCCACGTTTGAGGTGCCACTTTATCACTGTGCAAATGTGGTGCCACCCTTCTCCTCCTCCTGCAGCCCTCACTGAGCTAACAGATCTTCAGTCATATTCAGAAGATTAGTGTGTGTGTGTGTGTGTGAGTGTGTGTGTGTGTGCAGTGTGAGTGCCATACAATTTGTGGAGGATTAGATTGTTCTAAAAGCATCTCTCAATAAGAGGCTGGCGAATGCCTTTGCCCTAATGGCCTGCCATTTTATATTTCTTTAATGAAGTTACAGAAGAGGAGAAAATGGTCAACCCTACCGTGCTCCTCCACACACAGCCGTGCACAGTGCTATCCATTTTCTTTCGAAGCTAAAGCACACACATTAACCTTGGCTAATTCTGTGTGCCAGAGAAAAAAAACCCTGAAACTGAATAATGGATGTTTTTTTGTACTGTGTGTTTTCGTATATGTGACTTAACAATGTCAGCAGAACTTGCAAACACTGCATCAAGGCACGATAATGAAATTGCAGCTTCCTTTTACAGTGACACACTCGTTTTACCTTTAGGCTTCACAGGTTTGCTGAAATTTCAACACCTTGCTCAAACTCCAAAGATCCAGATGCTCCGTTGAGTTGAGGTGAGAAAGAAACCTAGATGGAGAAACAAGTGGAGGTGCTTGTCTTATACCAGATGAGAAAACTATTCATACACTCACCTGCCTCTCTGTTGGGTATACATGACACATATAAAATGGCAGAAGTGGCACACGGTGTGGTTGTCTGCTGCTGCTGTGCCCCATCTGCTTCCAGGTTTGATGTGTGGTGCATGCATTGTTCTGCATATCTTGATTGTAATAAGTGCTTACTTGAGTTATTGCCTTTCTATCACTTCGAAACACTCTATGGCTATTCTGCGTTGACCTATGGCATCAAGAAAAACTGCCACTCACTGGACATTTCCTGTTTTTCAGACCGTTCTCTCTAAACCCTACAGATGGTTTAGTGTAAAAATTCGAGTAGATCAGCAGTTTCTGAAATACTTAAACCAGTCCATCTGGCCTCAACAGACATGCCACTTTTAAAGTCACTTAAATCATATTTCTTTCCCATTCTGATGCTCAGTTTGAACTCCAGCAGGTTGTCTTGACCATGTCTGCACGCCTTAATGCATTGGGTTGCTGCCATGTTTAGCAGGTGCTGATCAAAATACCCAGTGAAGTGGCTGGTGAGTGTATACTTCAGTCCAGATTCTTCTTTTTGTTTTCAAAAGAGCTGAAAGCAATAAACACTATATTATATAAGCACATAATGCACCTTTAGTATTATGCTAAATTATTCTGCAAATATAATGTCCAACACAGTGAGTATATGCGTTGGAGAGCAACCTTATGACCAAATTTGCCTCCTGCAATCACCTTATGTGCCTTTTACAATCTCCACTAGAACGTAATGACTGTAATATTTTCCCCAAATTACTTTGGTGGCTAATGACCCTTGGGTCCGGAAAAGCTAAACAGATGAAATTAATCTTCACTCGAAAAGCAATATGTTCAATTTAATTCAAATAGCATTTTGTTGATTATGAATAAGTTGTTGCATTGTATCACGGTCAATCAGCTCAAATAGGCACGTAATCAAAATCTGAATCTGAAAGAAAAAGTTTGATGCTCTAAGGACGAGTCAAAACTGGAAAGCCAATTCTATTTCCTTTTTTTTTTCTTAAACAAAACATTTATTTTACAAAAAGAGTTTAGTCAGATTATCCCACGTGTACAATAAGGAATTGATGTGCAAATAAGCAGTTTTCCCTACAGAAATCTCAAAATAAAAATGCTCCTGAACTATCCTAGAGTCAATGTACTGTGAACTTGGTTTACTTAGCTTAAAGATACATAATTAAGAATTTGACCAAACTGAAAAAGGCACAAGAGAATTACCCATTGATTTACTCAGATGAGTAACATTATTGTCTATATTTCAGTGACACATATTTAGTTGTCATCAGCACAACACTTAATAAGATATGTGCTGATCAATAGACTGCCCTTACCTATAGATTTTCTCTGGGGCTATCTTCAGATGTGCTATCAAACAACAACGATACATATCACTATTGACCCATCCTGCTCAAATATTCAGCCCTATAGGACCAAGGCCACATCATCATCATATTTTATAGCCACCAATGGCCATAACTGTCATTCTGGCCTCTTCTGTTGGATTTGTATCATAGCCAAAAAATAATATTAGTATTAATATTAGTGTTAATATTAATTAAGTTAAATTCATCACCAAAGATGGCCTGGGTGACAGAGGATCTTCACAGACAGATTGCATTATTTTGCTGTCTGAAACCAGTCTGTAAAAAAGCCAGAAAAGAGAAGCTCACCATAAGAACAAAACTTGCCCGAGAATCACTGCACTTTAAGGTTTTTGTCATTCTAAAAACAATTCAGAGACAGCTGTCATCACACATCACGCTGCACAGCAAACAAGAGCTGTCAAGAGACACTTCGGCACAGTTAATTTTCCAAGATGTAAACAAGTGCGGACTAAACACGGGGCTGCAAGTGTAGCTTACTGCATCCACCGCAACCTCATTTGAAAGTCCATGCGTCCATTCGGGGGTAAACCTCGGCACCGAGAGTCGACAGAATCCCATTCCCCATCGACTTACAACATCTGAGCCACACAGATTTGAATCACAACCACAAGGTTTGTTGACGTCGAGTCAAAAAGAGGAGTCTTGTCACGTTTTGGAGCCAGCTAATTTAGCTAACTACTATATCAATAAAGCAACAAACACAACAAGTTTCCCACTCCAAATTCCACAGGACAGGATACAACTTTGGAGACAAGTGTCGTGATAAGTAAGTGTGTCCTCTGTGGAAGCGGCTTTGGGGGAAGAATGTGTGTTATCTTTGTTAGAAACCTTTTGCTAATATGAAGCATTATCTGCAGACTAAGCTAACCACAATAGTAAACTTTTTTTTTTTAACCCCAAAACCGTCGTATCTTTGAGGCGATTCAACTGGCTGCCGTTGAAATACTAACTGTATGAGTGCAGCCGAATTATTGAATTATTTATTTCACAACTGTATTTACATTGCATTTCTGCATTTACATTACATGATTATTGTAATTTAAGGTCAGACTGGTGCAGGTGAAACTGAAAATGGAGGACCTCTGCAGTCTACAGTGCCAAAACATGGCACACAACAACAAACTGTAAGTAAAAGTCAGTCAGTTGTATTTTTATTTAGTTTCTTTTGTGTGTGTTGGCTGGTGTGGCAGTGTTGGATCTGTGGCAGTGTTTGTTTGTTGGAGGATATGTTCAGTCTGCTAAAAAGTTTGTTGTGAACAGACATTGGCCTCAGTTTAACTTTGGCTGCATTGCTCTCATTAGCTATATTCATATAAATGAAGTTATCAATTGTATAGTCTTGATTTTGGAGAAAGACAAATCTGGCTGATGATGATGGCTTCTATACGGCCACCATGTATTAATGCTTGTGAATCTCTGTATGTGCAAGGTTTTAGCTCAGACCTGTTGGTGTTTTGCACTTTTTTTGCAGTGTTTTTACACAGCTGTGTCAGCACCTTGCGGAGTAACATTGTACTTGTTTTGGCTGTAGGTTGCAGTTTTTGTGTAATTCTGGAATAGAATATGACTTTATTCTAATGACCTTCTTACAATTTTTGGAATCACTGTACTCTACATTGAATAGGTTGCTGTTGTTTTTCCCCTCTCACACCCACAGTGACAACTTTTACTTTCATGATTGCTGTGTCTTATTAAGTGTTGTCAGCTATTCTCTTGTGGTCAATACTGCTTTGTACTGCTGCAGGTGAACAAAAACATTGTCATCAACAAGGTTTATCATGCATAATTGTGGCTAATCTTGTCATTTCATTTGTAATCAACTAACAATGTCTCAACAAAGTTACTCTGGGTGACGCAGTACACCAGCATACGCACAACCAGAGCCTTGAAAGTCGCTCATCTAATTATATAGTAGCTTTTTGACTGTTTTGCTTCAGGACAAGCTCAAATCTCTGCAACAGAAAAGGTCTTTGGGATAATAAAATAGTATTTCAAAATGATGTTGTTAGTTTTCAGGTTTATGATGAATCATTTTTCTTTACTCACTCTTAATGTGATACCTACAATCAATTTCATTTAGCTTTCAAAGATTTTTGTAATTGAAGAAATAATGTAAGCAGTCAACAGGGGTGATTGTTTTTGTAATTTTCACAATCGTAAATGCGACGGCCAGTGCGGTATGTGTGTGCGTCTGTGTGTGTGTGTGCGTGTGTGTGCATGCACTCTCATTCACACGTGTGAAGTGGGTGTGGACACACAAGAACTAATGGTGACTTATTAACATCATAATTCAGGCAGGCAGGACAACTAATCACAGAGACCTCAGATAGACCAGCCACAGGGGGTGATGGATGAAGCCTCTTCCTCTCTCTCTCTCACACTGTGTGTGTGTGTGTGTGTGTGTGTGTGTGTGTGTTTGTGTGTTCTTTCTGCTGTGTGTGTTAGTCTGTGTGTGCTTCGGTGATAAATGGGTTGTGTGGTGGTCCTTTCACACTGAGATGTCTCCTAATCAGTCTTAATGATTGGTCTCCATTGATGAGGTGCGTTGATGAGAATAGGATTGTGGGTGTAGGGCGTGGCAACACCCCAACATTATCCTGTCCTCTTCAGAATCTGAAGAAGTCTGAAATGGAAATGCACTACACTGTGTGTGTGTGTGTTTCCACACATGCCACTGATTTGTGTGTTCATATCGGAGTGTTTGTATGTGCTCAGTTTATCATCTGGCTTCAGCTCAGGCTGCTGTTTGTCACCGGGGACTCTATGAAGAGGAGTGTGTGGACGTCTTCTTCTGTCCTTACCTCCTCTGTCTGTGTCTCCATCCATCTCTTGCCCTCCTCCCTCAGTGATGCCACTCATCTGTCTCAGGCCCTGTCATTGCTGTTTACACTCATTTAGCTCCAACTGAGGTGCACCCAGAACCTTAGCTCGATGTATTTATAGGCAGCAGGAGAGTATGTAAGTAAACAGGAAACAAAAGAAAAGAGCAGGGAAATTATGTTGACATAATCTAGAGGAATAGCGTGCGATGGGCAGAAACAACAGAGAGATATGAATCTAGATGCCGTCTCACAGCTGCAGATATAGTAGGTGAGAATAAGATTGCCGTGATCATTCCCTTAAGCCTGCAGTTACCATAACCAATGTAAGCAATTAACCTGCACTGCAGAAATAATTTGGCATATGCGATAGGAGTTATTATTAATATGAACATTTCCTCACACTTCCTCGTCCTCTCCCTCTTCATCCCCTTAGCAAGTAGCGAGGGCAGGCAGAAGAGTGGAAGAGACAAACTGAATTAGTGTTCTTTTCATAAGCCGTGACCAGCGAGCCATCTGATAACCCTGATCTCATTATGAGCGCTAATTGTTAAGCTCTCCCTCCTCTCATTCTCTTTTCCGTTCCTTGCTAGGACTAAAGGCCTATCTCTCTCTCTCTCTCTTCCTTTGTGTGTAAGTACGGTATTATTTCCTGCCTGCTAATGGCATCAACTTCCAATATCCACTTTTAGCATATCATTCTGAGCATGGACAGCAACATGAGATATTTATGGCCTTCCAGGGTTCACGCTGCAACCTCTTAGCTGTCTTTTCCCCCAGCTATCTCTGTTCTCCACCCCCATCTTTCCATTCATTCTTGCAGTCTGTATGCATTTTCGGCTTTATTTTATGTATCCCAAATTCTTCTGTGTTTGTATTTTTTTCCCCATCAAAACAAATAGTTTAATTCTAATTGTTCTTTGTAATATGTTTTTTTAATGTTTAACAACGTAACTGATGGGCTTGGTTATTGGGCTGAAACCTGAATATGGGAGCATCAGCCATGTTTTGATTATTGGTTTCCCCTGTTCCTGCGGTGAGTAATGACCACGGTTTTTAATGGGGGTCTTACAAGTGTCCTGCTATTAATTAAAGCTTGATTGGAAGAATAAATTAATCTAGCTGCGGTCCGCCTGATCAATAACCCATATGAGGGCTCCATTAAGCACCAAAGGCTGGACTCTCTGCATGTGATGAGTGCGTTGAACGAGTTAGCAGAGTCAAATGGGCCTCTTAGATTGCAAGTGATTTTCACCCCTATTAATCATAACAACCTCATCAAGTAATGGGAGGTATGAGGGTGTGTGTGTGTGGCAGTGTCCATACTTTCATGTGCATGTGCATTACATTCAGCAGTGTATTTTTTTCCCCACACGGTCTTAAAATGACATTGAACAGATGGTATTTTGCACATATCTGAGTCTGACATTTTTCACCTGAATCACTGCAAACCTCTGCTGTCAAACAAAGGCCAGTTTCAAGTTTAAATGCTAGTCCATAATCCAGAGTCAGTTTAAAACGCTGGAACAACTTTAGCAAAGTAATTGGAATGGCTTCATGAACATGGCTAATGAGGAATTCTCAAAAACAGGTGAGGAGAGTTTTGTTTGAAGTGATACCATTTTCAGGCTTTGGTCGTCGAGCGGCCTCTCAGTTTCAAAACGGAACAATAAACCTGTCTGTGACACGGTACCTGTGCAATATAGTATATTTTCTATTTGATTCAACATCAGTGACGCTAAAGCAAAAAGTGTTAGCAAAATAAGTTGTCACTGCATGCCTTTTGAGTGTGTGTTTTGCAAGTAATTACATGGTATGTGTTCCATTCTTAGAGGTTTAAGTAACCATTTACATTTTGCCCTTGAGAATATTAATTTGCTTTGAAAGGTTTGTGGCTGTCTGCCATTGCATGGTCTTCACCATATGGTGACATGATGGCCTGATGTTGGCAAGTAATATGAAAATGAATGGGTTAACTTATATATCTACCTATTAAATGTTTTTGTATCTGATGGAAATGTTGCCGCTAGTTATGATCATCAGTCAAACTCCAGGGCTGCATGATTATTTGTATTAAAGTCGTGATATCATAGGACATTCATGAAATTGTACTACCTCCACCAAAAGGTTCTGTTTTTGGTGCTGTTTGTGGAGCAGATGTGGATACAGGAGCTGTTTTGCTTTCTTTGTATTCAGTGTTGGCAAAATAGGTAAACAATGCATTTTCCTTGGTCGTAGCAACAGTAATGAAAAACCTTCAACATTTAGAAATAGTCAGTGAAAGTGACAAAGACAAACCAGCAAACAGCACCTTTAGAGAACGGCTGTGAAAGAACAAGTTACAAACTGCAAAAATAATCTAAATGGACTCTGTCCTCATAATTTTGAACACAGAATATGCAGAGAAACATACTTATTCAAAGGTTGTGAATGAAGACACAAGACTGAAAGCCATCGTTTTTATAAAGCTGTTACATTTGATAATTTATAAAGACATGAGCTTCCTCTTTGGTCTCCTAAGTTTAAATGACTGCCAAGCACCATATTTTCTTGAATTTCCTTCTGTTTGAGTTATGTAACGTGTAATGATTTTTTTTTTTTTTAATTCTAAGCAAGAAAAGTGTGACTCTAAAACACTCAAAGCATGGTCACTTTCTGGCCATATGGTGGTGCTAGAAGGAGGATTAGGACATCACAAAAATTGTACTGCATGAGTATACATTTCAAATTTGATGGCATAATTTTTGTTTCTATCACCATAAATGTACATAACATAGGAAATGTGCTTTCCAAAAATACTGTACTTTATGGACAGTACGATGAATATAACATAATAGATAAGCCTTTAAATGTTGTGTATGTGGAAAGTAGTTTACATTCGGTTAGTCTTTAGTATGAGGTCATGCAATTTGAGTGGCTTCAAGGATGAAATGATACAAAAGATAGTTTCATAGGGTTCCATTTTCTTCCTGAGTGAGCACTGGATTTTCAATTGTATTAATTCAAAGTGGTGTTTGATCATTTTTAAAGAAAGTCTCCCCCTCCACCTACCCACCACACATACTTACACACCTCATGTAAATCTCATTTGGATATGCACTGGACTGTTTCAGCATGAGAACTTTTAACAGTCTCTCCAAACCATAAGCAAATAGCAGTGGATGCTTATGAATGCATGCTTGTTTCTCAGAAAGCGATACAGTGCTTGTAAGCCCGGTAAATTGTTATTTTCTTTCTACCCCCTCTAATGATTCATTTGTTGTTGGAGATGTAGCCTGAAAGCACTGATAATCAAAATCCCTGCTCTAATTTCATTACAGCATTTTAAATATGCCCCACATGCGTTGTGAACAGAGAACACTCTTTTCACTCTTCCTCTTTGCATTGCTTTCCATTTGAGGATAAAGAAACCAATAAATCTAAGTCCATCTGGGGCCATGCTTAAATGAATTTCTTACATAAAAACGTTGCCATTTTGCCTCCTCGTTTTGTATTGTCAGTGTGTGCAATTGTGTGTCTCCCATTGTGTGGCGTTGCACGATTTAATGGAAAACCTTGCATGGTTTCCCCTAACTCATTGTTTGATAGACCAGATGAGAAATAGATTTATGATTACGATTAATAATGTTAGCCAGAGTTCATTGTTTCCACCAGTCAGCCTAACAACTTCATATCAGTCCCACTAATGCTTCTGAAACACCACTGCTGTGTGTTTAATAATATCGTTGTTAGAAAAGCCATTCATTCTCATTTGAGCAGCAAGTCTCATTTGGTTGGATGGAGTAGCTCTCCACCGCACCAATCCTGCTGAGACTACGGGGAATAAGAACCAAATAAAGGATGGAAGCTGCAATATTTATGCCAGCTCTGTGTATATGAAATAAAATGTATTGAGGACTTTATGGAAAATAGATTAAAACTACATTGTCTCCCATTGTGGACAACTATAGCGGTATCCAATATTTGGGAGAACATTGTAAAATGTGTAAAACACTAAAGATATTAGCGGTCTAATTTGATTCGAAGTACTTTATTGCTATAATGCGAAAAAGGAGCATGTGACACGATGTGTATAATATGGCAGACACAGGGTATCTGCAGGTGCTTAATAGATTTAAAGTCTGGCTTCAAATATACTGACGTTACTTCAAATGTGTTTGTGGAAACGTTTTCAACTGCAGGTTAAATTGTTGTGAATGATCATGATCATAAAGTTTTTTGCAAATATTTTTGAGAACATACAGTTTGCAAGTCTAGGTTCAGTTACTAGTTTTTCTTGTTGAGGTCACATGCTTTGGGAGACCGTGGCACGGAGCCACAGCTGTGAACAAGGTTGTACTCTTAACAATAAATGAGTGTGGCAGCAAAAGGTGCTAATCGGCCAAACTGCGCTGGTCACAATGGGACACCAGCAACCCTTAATCATCAAGCCGCAGCAAATTAATTACCACAATCATCTACCTACGGCAAATTAATTATCACAATCAATCACCACAAATTAAACAGTGCCTTAAAATAGCCCCGTGGTCAACAGACAATCATCACTTCTGGCCTCCACCCAGGGTGGGAGAATCACACACAAACATGTAATGCTTGCACACCATAAATGACGAAAAAAGAAGCATTTAAGTATTGGGTCCACATGGTTTGAATGTATCTATGCAAGGGTATATGTGAATATATATATAAAACAAAAATAGTCCTTAACATATCAATACACTCTGCAATAACTGGTTATGGTTAAGGTTAACAATTAAGGATGTTCGATACTAATACTGATATCACAGTCTTAAGAGTCTTCCAATACCAACATCAGTCCGATACAGTCTTTTTACATCTTTTAAATAACTTAAGTTTATTAGTGTAACTAATGTGTATGAGTTTACCATCTAGCCATAATCACTATTTTAAAAACAAAATGTAACCATTATTTTGCTTCCAAAGACAAAATTTGTTAAGTTTGAAGTGTTATTACTGCTTTTTATTTTCATTTTTACAGTCTGTGCTTGTAATGTTGTAATGTTTGTAATTCAGTGATTTTTGACCAGTATCAGGCTGATATCGATAGCGTCCCTAGTGGGATATTCTATGGTTAGGTTGTCCTAATGAATGGAAGTCAATGTGAAGTTAAAAGAATAGCTGCACAAACCCGTGCTTGTGTGTAGCATTTACTCAGCAGAGGGGAAATATTATGTTTGGCACATGGGGGATGTGTATGATAAAGACCGTTTGGATTCTCTGCCTTCACCTGAATAAACCAAAAAGCTTTTTTCTCTCAGTGAGTGTCTTTTAAAGACCGTTGCAATGTGCAGGTCTGTTTTTCAACAGTGTTAACATTTCACAGTGCAGCTGAGGGGATCAATTGGAAATACTGACACAGTTAATGTGTTTTCTTTTATTAAATTTTGTTAATGTTCTGTACAGTACAGAGGGTTCAACGATTCAAAGAAACTCAGTTTAATGTAGTTGAAAGAGATCTACTTAGTGCAGCACTGTCTGTTTCACGGTCATATATTTGGTTTTAAGAGCCGCTGCTTGCTTTTATGAAGTATTTTTAACTGGGGGGCAAGGTTTATTGTTTATTGTATAGAAGTCACTGGTGCTGTGTCTTTTCTGAGTGTGTTGGTCACACGTTGGGAAGTGAAGATTTGTCTCACTTTCACTCGCTGTACTTCATCAGTCACATACAACATATCCCATACTGTACAAAGCAATGGTAATGTTCGTCTGAGCTGAAGTATATAAAGCCAGAGCTATTTGCAGTCCTTTCTTCAAAGTCGCCAATCGCTGGTTACCAGAACCACTTTAGCATCAGGAGCTACTGAACCACAGAGCAGCACAAACAAATGAATAACAGCAAGCAGCCTCAATTAATGACATACATACACAGACAGTCCATGCTGCCAAATGATGTGAGCAAAGATGCGTGGTTGACTGCTGATGTTGGTGAGAAACTTAAATTAATACTAAAGGACACCACGATGAGTTGTCTCTATGCCCAGAATATACTGTAGGAAAATGAACAAAGTAACTTAACGAATCAAATGTAGGAACAGATGAGACTTTCTTGACCATATTATGACCAGTTCCCGATAACAACATGGCAGAGATGTGTGACAAGTTAACTCTGGGATGGAAATAAGGCAGAGCGCCCGTGCTGCCATTATTGAATGGCCACCTGTCGTCTCTACATTCTTTCTCCAGCTAATCATTTTAATTAATTTTAATCATCATATCGGTTTGTTTTTGAACACCGTCTGTTTCTGGCTCCAAGCCATGTGGCACACAGCATCTTCAGCAGTGAAGTCAAGAAACTACGCTGAAGTTATCTCCATCTCGCAGCGCAGCAGATATCGGAGAGCCTGCCCCTGTCTCATGTCCTCATCCTCTGCTGCACCGATTCTGTTTTGCACCTCATTCAGTCTTTTCTCATGTTTCACGATTTGACCTTTTACGTTCTCTATAGACCGTTCTAGTCTGTCAAGGGAGGCTTTGGTTTGAGTGTGTCCCTCTTGGTTTTCACATCTAATCCTTTTTAGCTCACCAAGGATTTCGTTAAGCTCCATATAGTCCTTGCAGTTAGCCTTAGCATGGTTGCGATCTGCTCTCGGTATCCATCCTTACGCTGTTGCGTTGCTACTACTTTGGGCGTGCCTGCTGGATGAGCTCATCTTATGGCACTTATGTATTCAGTTGGGAGCTTTGCTTTAAGGCTGTTGCCTCTATCATGACGTCATGGGCTGAACTACTTTCTTGAAGTAGAGTGTACACAAACATGAACATACAGTGTGGTCATGTTCACATTACCTGTACTTTGTGATTCTGAGACAAATTTTAGTCTGGTTTTAGTACTCATTAACTATCTAATCATATTTAATAGCTTTAAAATACTTTTGCATACATTTGTATTTAAAAAGCACGTCTATGTTCCCTCTCAGTGAATAAGGGTGGTCGGAGGGGGATTTGTTCACCATAACACAAACAAATCTGAAATCCACCCGGGCAAAATGAATAACACAAGTGACAGACAAACAGGTGGAGTGGTGATTTGGTGCATACTATTTATGTATCTTATATCATTTTCTTAAATTTAATGCTCCAGTGTGTAGCACCATATTGAGAGATAAAGACAAAGCTGAAAGAACCTTGACTCCATTATTCACTGTACTCTTACAGTCCCAGGAGCTGTCCGTGGATGACAGCATGCTGTACAGGAGATCCTCCTCTTCTCCTCCACTCCCCCTTCCTCCTCTCTACTGTCTACACTTCCTCCTCCATCCTGTCAACCCTCCCTCATCCCTTCATCACATCCCCACCTAGTTTTCCCCCTTACTTTCTGTGTCCGTCTCAATAACTTGCTCTTTTGGTGTCCGTCCCTCTTTTCTTTTTTGTGTGTCACTCACTTTTTGTCTCTGTCACTCTCTGCGTCTCTGTCACTCCTCCTAGTCTGTCTCACTCCTCTCTGCTCTCTGCCTGGTTCGGCTGATCTCTTGGAAGCTGAGTAGACACTGTGCAGTTCCTGTGGGACCTGGGTTAGCCATATTGTGTGACAATTCATTGGCGCCTAAAGGCAATTTAACACACACTCACACATGTGCACACACACACACACAATTACCTCTGACAAGCAAGCTTTATATATTCAAATTTAACCCCTCTGGTGACAAATGTAAATGCAGTTTTATTTCAGGTGACTGACCATGTTTTTGTGTGCTTGTCTGTGTTTTATGATAAGCGTTGGCTGCATTGCATGAATGTTGTGTAAGTGTGTGTGTGTGTATGTATGTCAAGGATTAAAGGGACTACTTTATTGTGTGTGTGTGTGTGGGGGGGGGGTCCCCTGATGGACTTTAGCCCTCATCTGGGCATGCTCCAATACAGTCTGATTGGTCTCAAACTGTCCTGACAGGAAATCCATCTGTGTATGCGTGTGTGTGTGTGTGTGTGTGTGTGTGTGTGTGTGTGTGTGCGCGCGTGCATCTGGATGACAGCTAAATTGAATGCCAGGGCCAACAAGGCCACAGGATCACAATGAGAGAGAGAGATGAAGACAGCACTGTACAGAGAGAGAGACTGGGAGGGAGATGCTGGCATTAAGCCCAGCGGTGACATGGAGAGACAGTTGTTGGGAGGCATGTGTGTGTGTGTGTAATTGATTGAGTTTTAATATGGTCCCTGATGAGGAGTCACTGACATCAGGATGAGGAGAAAAGAGGTGATGGGAAAGCAATGTTTTCTTCAAAGTGAGATAAAAAGGATCATGCACACTGCTCTGTCCATGTATCTTCTTTTGTCCTGTCACTCAAAACCTTCATTAAAGATTGCAGAAGTACACCTCCTCTGAATTCAGAGCTGGAACACAACAGTTTAAAGTCGTGATGATCTTGAGAAAGTACTGGCAATTGTTTTGATAACTGATCGATAGTTTGATCCGTTTTTATGTAATATGCCAAATGAAATGTGGTTTTCGGCCTTGTAGACAATACTACACTGTACTTTACTGTTTTCTGTAAAGTGAAAACAGTTGGGTTGTGTATCACTACCCGAGAGCATCAGTTGTCCTGTTGACCAGTTTAAGACCAGAAGACAACTGCAGAAATAAGTGGCTGCTTTAAGGATGTTAAAAAGATTAGTTAGATATACTTCATGTTGATGATTCAGGTGAAAGAACTGTCAACATGCATCTGTAACTGCATCTCATATGTAAAATTCAGTCATTTTGGTAAAAAATGTTTTTAATTTTAATTGTCACTGAATTTCTACATGCAAATATCTGAATTTAAATCTATAATTGTTTTTAACAAACATGACATGCATTCCACGGTGAAACTAAAAGTTTAGTCATATATGAAACCCTGCAGCCAATGTTTGCCTCCAAAAGACTATTTTAAGCCATTTCCCATCTTAATATACGCTCCCTGTTGCTTATATTATGAAGTAAATGTCCCTTACAATTTTGTCCAGAAAGCAGCCTTATTATTTTTAGATTGCTAAATTGTGTTTTTGTGCATGCTTGCAGTTTTTTTTTTGTTTTTGTTTTAAGTGGTCTCACATTTATTACCCTTGTTTCATCATTTCCGTCTTGCGTTGTCATGTATGTCTTCTTTATGTTTGTGTGAGTCAGTGTGTGATCTTGCATTTGTACATTTAGTAGCCAACTGAAAAACATGCCCGGCTATGAACATACATTTGTGCAATGTGCATACACACTACTTCTTAATGATACAACACGGATGTCAACGATCACAGTTTTTCCTTAACACAATTGTTTCCATGTCAGATAAAATCCTTAAATGAGCAAACATATAAAAAGTTTTACCCTCCTATGCTTTGGAATATTGGATAAATCTTTGTTCTGTTAAATTCTTCCACAGTAACCCAAAGTTATATATTTCCAGGGGTTGAATACTTTTTTATAAATGCCATGATCACAATTAAATGTTTTCTTTGTTAATATGAAACATCCTCTGTAGTGAAATGCCAATATCCAGGGAATCACTGGTTGTGGTAGTCCACAACATAGCAAATATTTTTGTCTAAATGATTTCTAGTACAAGCCTTCATTTTCTATTTTTTTTTTGGTGTACACCGACAGCCTTGTTGTGAAGTATATATTTCTCCTACTTTCAAACAAGGTCTTTTCTCCAGAGGGGACTCCACTGTGTTGTTAGTTACGTTATGTCAGAAAGCCGCCTCTCTGCTGCAGTGTTAGTACTGGGGAAAGCCATCATTATCCAAAACACTGCACAGGGCAGGTCTCTTCAAATGAAACATACAGTAGACCGAGTTTTTCTTTTTGTCTGATGAGACTTAGCTAGGAGGTTTGTTCACTGCTTCAGTGTGAGTTTGTCAACAGGCCTCATTTGATAGTATTAGACTTTAGTCCTCCTCTCCAATGATGTAGGCTGACTGTGTATGTGGTGGGGTCCACAAAATGTCCATTTATTACTGACATTAGAGTAGCAGCATTAGCTTCAGTGCTCTATATGTCGATAAATAATTGCTGTAGTGCATGTGTGTATTAGCGTTTAGACCAGCATTAACAGCTGAAAAGGTAAGAATAGGAGCAAAGCTTTTCTGCTGGCGGCTGAAAAATATAGTTTAGATGCTTTTGGTGTCATCATTTATGGAATTGGAAACGCACCATAACAAATACAATCATTTTGTGTTGACATAAAGTGGGATAGAGTTCTGCTTTTCTCTCAGAACTTAAAAATTAAGGTCAGATTCTGAGAATATAATTGTTTGTGATATTTTGTGAGCACAACCTACTGAATAATTTTACACCACACTTATATTCTATAATCAAAATTGGTTCCCAACAGATGCTGCCATATTCGATTGTGAATTTGTATGGCTTTGTTATTTGTGCTCAGATTTAAACTAATGTGTGCCTGATTTCTGTTCCTATACATAACAATGTTTCCTCATTCTGAAGAAGTTTCAAGTAAGAGTATAACATTACTTATACTTATATCATTCTGTTCGGTACGGGACATTCAGTAATTAGTACATTAGGTTCTATTTGCCTTGTGATCCAAGGCAGACTTTGTTCAACGGCACAGTGCGGAATGGATTTCTTCCTCTGTGTTCATCATAATACATTTGGATCACAACATGAACTGAACCGAACATCCTGTACCCAATGGAACAGCACAGATCGACATACTGTGACACCCCTAGTTTAAAAGTATGCAGCTCTCTCCGCATATGAGCGTCACACATTCCTATCATAAGGAATGTATGTGTTAGTATTCTTGTACGTATGCGATGTCTTGCTCTCTCCTTTCTGTGTCTCTACTTTTTCTTTGTCTATCACTCCCTCTCACTTTCTTCTGGGTTGTTAGTGAGCCTCCAAGGTCAACCGCATCACTGTTGAGCTGAGGCTTGGTACTGACACAGCCCTTTGATGTTCTCGGGGGGGAACAGACGAGGGGAAAAAGAGGTGGAGGCAGGAGGAAAGACATGATCAGGGGATATGTGGCATCTACAAATACAAAAAAATCTTACCATATGTGATACATTTTCCGGTCTTGAAAGAGAGTGGAACCTAAACACCCAGTCCGTGCTGTACATTTCACTTCAGCAAATGTGATACAAGGCTGCATATAGTTGTTCCACTGTTAGCATTCTAATCTTGTGTCCCTTCAAAACATGCCAATGATGGTGTTGGATTGCTTGATCTGCTTTACTTGACACCTCACATTCCACTTGGTTCCTGAGCAACTTACCTGCCATGACGCTACTCTCTCCTGTTATGATTGGGTGATGGGTTAAGAGTGCAGCAGCTGTATTTTTGTTAATAATATACCCAAACTAAATAGCATAAAAAAGCCTATTTTTGCTTTTCTTAGGCCTGTTTTTTTATGTGAAAGACAAGCACTTGGTTTCTTGGGAAGCCAAAGCATTTCAGCAAAGCATTATAAGGGGCAAACAAATAAGGATTCAATTCACAAACATAGAACATTCCCATTGGTTGGTTAAGGGAGACAACTGAAGGGACCTAATATATATAATTGCCACCATAAACAATGCTAGCTAAGAACGCTGAGTTGAATGTTATCTACATGATCAACCAACTGCAAAGTATTCATCAAGCTTATTGGGTCAGCAGAAGAGAGGAAAGTACATACTGTATTGCAGGAGAAATAACTGGAAATCACAAGGGAAATTGCAGGATATTGGAAGTACCAGTAACTCTAAGGCAACAAGGACATCATCATGTTGATCCATCTACTGTAATGGACTTTTGGACACTCAGACATCAATGTACTTCAAAAAATAGCATTGATCGCGAGGTTACCACTGTTATTACACTGATGGACAATTAAACAAAAATATCAAAACATGGCTTATCAATTCTTTATTTGTAAAATATCAAAACATAATGAATCCCAATAAATCAATTGAGAGAGGGATGCATTTCAACATATTCTTCAATGGCAATCAAACAAACGTTCAGTGTATATTTAATGACATGTATATGCATTCCATAAATACAGGTGAACACATATATTTGATTGAAATGTTTTACCTCAGATTTGTTTCTCTGTTTTAAACCCATGAAGAAAAATACATTACACAGACATTTATCATGATAATTCACAATTGACTTTTTCCATGCATCCCCACGCACAGATAACCTGCATGGATCCAGCAATTAAACATGTAAGTATAGGTGGACATACTGTAGTGTTTGCTCAGACAAATCAGGTTTATTTGTCTGAGCTCTGTTGAATCTCAACAAGCACAAAGCGAGGTTATGGGTGCATGTACACTGCCGCCTTGTTTATACTTGTGTGGCACAGTGGACCTCTACAGATGGCAGACGCACCCTGCAAATAGGCACAAAGGTGCTTATGGTCAGTGTGCAATATACTCTGAAACTCTAGAAAGAAACTAGTCTGGATAAAAAAGGAATCAATTAGATAATGTCTCCCAATGCATATAGACTTAAAGTAAGTAAATAGGAGTCTGAATTTCTAGTTTTGTGTGGCACTTCCGGTATTCACTTCCTTCATGTATCTGTAAACAGAGCGAGTTTTGCTTTTTTAACAATGTCATGGGAACACTCAACACTTTTAACAACAAATCAAAATGGCAGGTCCGTTCCACATCCATCTAATATTACAAAGTGGGAGAACAACATGAGGAAGTGGCCTCATAAAACGTATGAGGATATTTTTAATTATTTGGTGCCGTCGCTCAGTGTGGACAGTTGAATGAATGAATGAATGAATGAATGAAAGAATAAAACTAGGCAATATAACCTGGTTTTAATAAATCAGACCGCTAACAACAAAATCGTAATTAGCTGTGGTTTTACCCACCGCTGCTGACGTCCTCATAAGATATTGCCTTGGACGTTTTACCAGAGATTCATAGCCCAGCTACTTCTCCAGTAGTGGATGGTCCTTCTGTAGGTTTATTTTCAGCAAAGCAAAACAAACAGAGATAGGGACAGTTTGGTGGCCTCTTCAAATTTCAGGCTTTCATTCAGGCACCAGCAAAACATTTTCTTGGAGGAAGAAAAAGTTCCTATGGTGTTTTGCATCCATATTCCTCTCTTGTTTATGGCCAATGATTAAAAACATTCCTGTTCCATTAAAGCCTTTTACTTATATCAATTGTCTCAAACAGTGTTTGATTCAACTTAAATGTGACCTATTATTGCACCTGTTGGGTCCATTGTTGCAGAAATACAGCGTTTCTGGCACTTGTGCAGGGATGTGCTGCAGTGACCCAAAACCGCACTTACGTCTTTATCCAACTACCTCAAAAACCAGCAGAAGATCATCTGTGCCACTGTAAGTGACGGCAACATTGACTGAATATAATGGCCCCATTTACCAGGTTTTGTGATCTGTGATAGAACATGGATATTTTGGAAATATATTTTGAAATTGGGTATTGGGTTAGGTACAGGTTTGGTCACACTGGCTCAGGCCATCTTGTAGCATAACATCGAATTGAGGAATATATCACTATTCTGACCTCTGCTTGTCTTGAGGAGATATCATCTCTAGCCATGAGAAGTCATGGAAATTGAGTGAAAAGTGTGTGACGCTAACATTTCGCTTACAGCTGTCTCTAGATTTCAGACTGATATCAGCACAAACGGTACAGATGAATTAGTGAGCAGACAATTTCTCTCCTGTCTGTACTCAAAGTGATCGATAAAGTGCGTATGTGCCATGCATAAATTTGGGCACAGCTCTTTCTGTGTAATGAAACTTTAAAGCTGAGCGTCGGCACTTTAATGTGTAATTATTTTATTTATTTTATTTCAAATTCAATGAGCTGGATCTCCCAGTCTGAAGAAAAATAATTTGTTGAACTTAACTGAAATTTATGGGGGTCATGTGAACATGTCATTCAAAAAAATTAAACCTGAAAATACGTTTACAGTTTAGTGGATAACACTCGCCCACTAATCGAAAATGCACATTAAAACAGGCTGATGGAAACACTTGCTTACTTGCTTAATGTAAAATAAATTTAAGGTCTCAAAATAAAATCTGTGAAGTGGTTTACTCAACTTTGATCACAATGAGATGCAACTATACCATCAATAATCATATTTAATAAATCACAGCATTTTCAAAAGTACAAGTATCTTACCAGAAAATGACTTTGGTAGAAGTTAAAGTCACCTTTTAGAATATTACTTGAGTAAAAGTCTTAAAGTACCTGACATTTACTCTACTTTAGTATCAAAAGTAATTTACTGATATAAAATGTGTTAGTAAAAGTAAAAGTATTTAAACAAAGTGAGCAATTGCAATTTTGAATATGAGATTTGTTGTGGCTTCTTAACAATAAAAGCATCACAGGTACAGGCGAACAACTTCAAACAACGTTAAAATGAACCTTCTGTCATGAATGGTGACACTCACTCTCTCTCTCAACCTCCCTGTGTCTGCTTGTACTTTTGATACCTTTGGAGTTTGTGGAGCTTTTGGAGTCTGTGGAGCTTCTAGACACACTGTGTTTTGGAGACGAAATCTGCGGTTTATCTGCATGAGCTCGCTAGCTCACCGGTTGGCCGCTCCGCTGAGAGCTGAAACAGCTGATAGCTGAAACCCGGCGTCCAGAGTGTACAACAGAAACCCGGAGACCGGAGACCTGAAACCTGGAGATCAGAGCCTCGGTGTCGGACATGGTAAACAGCGAGCCGCTGGTGTGTTTTAAGTCCACTTGGCTAAATCTGTGGCTAACAGCTGGTGCCGCTACAAACAACTAGCGACAACAAACAGGCATTACACATTTTATTTAGGAAATGTAGTGGAGTAAAAGTAAAAGTTGTCAGAAATATAAATAACAAAGTAAAGTACAGATATGTGAAAATTTGTTACATTACAACACTGCGCATTCGTGATTAGTGAATCGTGAGTGGTGATATAGCACTATGACTGTATGCTTGTGGGAAAGAGAGAATATGAATGAGAGCACGTTTGTCTTCGCACCCACTAATTACTCGTCCTCTGTAATTTACCATTGCACATAACCATAGAGACAGCGGTGTAGTAAATGATAACAGAGGGGAGAGGGTGAAAAAGAGAGCAAACGGGCACAATTGCAGCAGTCGAGATAGCAAGTGAGTGCCCTGAATAAATGGAGACAACCGCTCAACAGAAAAAAAGGATGAGAGACACAAAGGGCTACAGAGAGTTGGAGAAGTTCTGTGGAATAAAGGTCAAAGAAATGGCAGCCTTTGTGAGTGAGATGAGAGACAGGTTGTTTGGTATATCTGTGGGTGAGGCTCTGCCTATTAGAGTGTATTAGCCTGTGGCTGATGTATGGACTGTTGTCAGGGATATGAGGTTTAGATAGGCCGTGGTCTGGCTTAGATAGAGTTTGTGTAATGGAATCCAGTCTCATATCACTCGTGATGGGTCAGAGAGGGTGGGGCTAATTCGATTTCCTCCTTCCACACCCTCAGAGATTGGTCTGAGGCTCGGGGATAAAGGATGAACTGTTTTACAGGTGAGTGCATGGGGTAAATCTATCAATCAATCCAAATGCTGTTTTCCTTCTGATAATTTGTGGTAGAGTACAGTGTGATTACCGTTTTAAAAGATACAATTGATTTCCATCATGGAAGACTTCAGTATCTCAGTTGACTCGATTCAGATTTTACTGTGATCTTTGCTTTTCATAATTCAGTATAGCTGTATAAGTTCTACTGTTTGGAAATGAGTTTTTCTTCCCCTTCGTTTTGTCAGCTTAAAACAGAGTCAACCACAAACAAACCATTTACTTGTATTTGTTATCTCTTTAATGACCTTTTCTGGCATAAAAGCTCAGTGCGTTTACATGCATATTAAATGGTGGTAACACTATTTTGTGTTTGGACATTTTTTGAAATACACAAAACCGTGGACAAGACAGCTGATATATCAAAGTATTACAGAAATATGGATTTGTGGTTTCAGCACTAAGAAAAAAAGTGTGAAAACAATTTGGCAGAGGAACCTCTTTTATGACACAAGGCAGCTGGCAGTTGTACTGTAAGCTGAGGTTGAGTGGAATTAAATATTTTTTTGCAGTATCTGGTATTGATGTCAGGAGCTTTAAAGCCTGGTAGTTAAAAGTTATATCTCATTTAATCTAAAAGTTGTGGTCTTGGTTGTTAATGTGTCATACTATTTCTTGAAGCAGTGACCTCCCAGAATCTTTGCTGGTTTCCAACAAGACTTAAGATTATGCAACATTTCTGAGATAAATCCTTGTTATTCTATTGATAGTGGTAACAATTTAAAAAAAAAAAAAAAAAAAAGTAAATCTGAAACTTTACACTGACACATCAGGGACCACTATGTTATTTTGAAGACAGACTTGTTGACTGACTCATTACATTTTTCAAAAAGGTCTTATCAAGGTGTTACTGAAAGCACACTTAGGCACTTACATCAAATTATTTCAATAGTTGAAACATATCAAGCTGAGATCATTGTGTCGCGACTCGGTGTGTGCACCCTCCAAGGCATAAAAGTTATGTGTTATGTTGGAGCAAAACATCTGCTCTTTAATAAGTGTACGGCTCTACATTTGTATAGTTCCCAGCTTCCTTCAGTGCACATCATGTAAGCAGTTGTCTAAATGTTGTCTAGTATTGCTCACAGCAAGCTGGGGGGCACAGACTACAAGCAAAGTGCAGCCAGACTATTTGCTAGAAACTCTGCTGATTGTAAAAATCGAGACAGACGACATTCATAAGTAATGCATAAGCCTTGGGAAAAGGCAAACCTGGCCTAGTATCCCAACTAGAGAGGTGGGAAATGTTTCAACATTTCATGAAATTGTTGCGTGTTCTCTGCATTGTGTTTTTCTCCTGTGTTCTAAGAGTCTATTGGCTTGGGTAGAGCCAGTCTGTTCTTTCCTCGTTGTCATATTGATCAGTGCCACTGCTCTCCCTTTCCTCCCATAAATATTTCCTGGACACACCACTCTCTTGTCTTTGACTCTCATCTTCATCCCCTCTTTACTATGCTGCTCTTTATCTTCTCCCCTTTACTTAAACAGGTTCACCTTCATCACATTCCATCTCCTTCTGTCTTTTTGCAGCCTTTCCTTTGCTTCCTGCCCTCATCAACTCAGTGAAGGAGAAATCTGTTTATGATGAGGGCTAGGGAACTATCTGCCTCCACAATAACTAGACTTTATTGTAACCCTATAAAACTCTAGGAAAAATAGGTTGAGGATGATATACAGTGCTGTGTATGCAACCAGCAGCTGGGTCTGCATTTTCCCTTGGCTTATGCTTGTACATGTGCATTTCCTCCTGGCTAGAAGCTTAATGCTAGGGCGAAGCAGCTGCTATTGCCATTAAAAGAACTGAGAAAGAATGGAGCTACAGAGAGATGGAGTGAGCTTTAGGTCGGAAAGCAGCCATAAAATACTTACCCTTATTTCCCATAGTCCCCCGTCTCCCTCCTTTCCTTCCCCCCAGTTATTCTCCTCTCCCTCAAATCAGTGAAACTCTTAGGGACCATTGGATTCTAAATAGTTTCGGCCCCCAAATCCCCCTGATGGATCCCCTATTTGTATGAGCACACACACACATATACAAATTAAACTCCTTAAATACCATCTGACTTTGTAATGGGATAGAGACAAGTGACAAAATGACAGTTTTCCTGCAACATAACAGGTATTTACTTCAACACTTGAACCCCTGTGATGGTCAAACAGTACTGAAAAGTGATCCACTCACACAGAGTGTTTGGTGGGTACTCTCTAGGGTTTTGGGTAGTGATTCAAGAGAATGGACAGCCAGACATCATAGACAGATCTGTGTGTGTAAGAGAGAGGGAGAGAGAGAGAGGGAGGGAGAGAGGGAGAGAGGCAGAAACATACAGATAAATGAAAAGAATGACAATGCACTCAAGTGAACGAGCAAGCACAGCATCCCATCCTTTGGTCTGTTTTCCAAAATATAATCTGACAGTGTGTCCACTTGAGCTATGTTTTCCTCTGCAGGAGAAAACAAAACAGACTTAAGGAGGTGTGCTGTTCTCTGACAGCCAGTCTCCTTGGATCAGATCCATCAGCTCAGTGACTTCAAAGAGGGAGAAAAACCTACATTGCTACTATGGGCTCCTCTACCACCAAGCACACTCCTCTTGTGAGAAGAACAGGTCAAAGCAGCCGATGTTTCCATAGGGACCAGAGATACTAATCTGATTGGATGGAGAGCAGTGAAATGCTAATGTGATTACACAGCAAGACCGAGAGTTGCAAGAGAATATGGAGATTCATGGTAAGCTTTGAACACAGCTGATATGACTCTGCAGGTTCTAGGTGTTTGGATTCAGACGTCGTACAAGAGTCATTGAAGAAGTCAAGCTTTGTTTCACTAGCTTATCCCAATTCATCTGGGTCAACCGGTATTTTCTTAGCTTCATTATAGTACATGGAGCATAGCAGGATAACACTGTGTCAGGCCAAGCGGTAATAAACCGCATCTCATCTGAAAGTTTACCTTTGTACAAACCTAAGTGTAGTGGCAACAGAGGGCAGCGCTGGACAGTAGGTGTTGCCTAGAGGTGATAGTTCTAAGACCAAGGGAGCAAGGGAAGCTCTGCTTCCTCTAAATTGTCATAAAATAAGTGGAAAAATATGTACTGTTGTATTTACATTTTAGTACATTTAGAAAACTAAGACATTTTGCACATAGCTAGTGGCTTCAGCAGGAGTGAAGCTCCATTATTTGGCTAATATTTCAAACCTAAACTGTGACCAAGACATATTTTTTTAAATTTGTATGTTAACAGGAGTTAACAGGAGTCTTACAGGTCAAATGTAAGACTCAAGCAGATGGTTAGTGTTAGACATGTGCTTAGTAGGGTGTGCTGGACTTTTCTGTAACTGGTTTGGGTTTCTGAATAATATATTATTATGACCATAAGAATAATGCAAGTAAAAGGCATAGGTTAAGGTTACTGCCCTCTGGAAAATAAGTCAAATATTTTGACTTGATTGACAGACCGGCTCACCCTAGCTACAGGTCACAACCAAGCGGCAACTATTGGCCACCACTATGTTGACGATTTGCCTATTGGAAAATACCAGGTGTCAATCACACTTGCACCCTGCAGTGCCTTTATCTCCTATTTTCCTCTAAACAGGAACATAACTTACCAAATCCACATAATTTGCCATTAAAGAAGACTTGACACTAGCGATTAAGACAATCAGCTGCTCAGGAAAATGTTTGCTGATGTTATCTATCGAGACAGACATTCATTTAAAAGGAGTTCTTTTTGCAACCAGCAGAGTTGACCCTGTTGACCTTTCACTGAGGAAAAAGGAATTTGCCGTCGATTTTTTTATGTACTGTTGATGGCCAACAGTAAGGTTAAAAAAAAAAAAAAAAAAAAACTCTGGACAACTAAATAAAAGTATTTGTCTTTATTTGGACTGGAGACTTATCCCAGTGTGTATGTCAAAAAGTGTTGTTGGTGACTGAGTTGGTGATGATGGAGCTAACACCCCCTGCAGACAGTGAGTGACCTAGCATTTGACCCATAGGCCATTTATACACCATTCCTGTCAGAGGACATCAGGGCGAGTGTCACACAATCAGCAGGGGGGTGTGAGTGTGTCATAAGAGTATGTGCTGTTTTGAGATCGGGGTGGCAATGCTGTGGGTCATTGCCATTAAGTGTTATACCTTAAGGGAGCAATGGAAATACACACATGGTCAGTGGTGAACATCTGTTGTGTACGACCTGGGATAACCTGAAAGGACACATGGGCTGCCACTTAGTACATTTTTTTTGTAAATGTGATGCATTTAGTATAAGCAATCTTCTTATCTTGCTGGATCAAACATGTACTAAATTTATCACATTTTATCTCTGGTATGTTTATGCGGCCTAAGCGATATGGATTAAGGTTGCATAAAAAGCTGTTTTTTGGAAATGTGACTAAAGCTAGATTAGTTTTAAATCCAGTTGTTCCTCATATGTAATCACTGCTCATGTTCACTCTTTCACCTCCATCCATTCATCAGTCCAATATTAGCAAATGAATGATGCAGAGTAGGGATAGGCTTTTAGAAAATGAAGAGATAAACAAATACCCTGTGGTGACTCAGGGTAAATTGACATTTGAGTCTCATATTCGGAAGTCGTGCTGATATGCTAAATGGTCTCTGTGCTTTTGAATGGTTTTCTGTCAGAGGTATCTGAATTTGCAACACGTCATCCATCTCTCCTCATGTACACAGAATAGAAAAGTGTACACACAGAGGAGATGAAGTAGTGAGAGTTTAATGATTTGAGGTATTTTTGTGGTGTGATGACTTGAGGATAGACAAAACACTGTAGATTCTCTCATTTGTATTCCGATTTTTATCTTCTACTTAACTTTAGAAATATAAAATACACAAGCTATACTCCATAATTGGTTTCTAATATGCTGTTTAACTTATTTATCTGTAGAGTGTGAATGGACTGAATGGAATGCCACCATGCCTGTCACAAAGTGACGTGTGTGGTTAATTATGCATGGTAAGTGTTTTCCTACAGGTGATTCAGACGTGATGTAACCAGTACGTCCTGCTCTCTCTTCCACAATGATTCAGGCAGTATGTGTTCTGGGTGTTTTGGGGGCAGGGCTTTGATGGGAAAGTAGAATGTAACGTATCAGTTGCAATGGTGTAGCTTGCTATTGCACAATGTTCCAGTCTCTGGACAGGAGATAAAGTTATGTAAACTATAACTATATGTAGAGTTTATCTGTACTTTGAATAAATGGCTGGTGCATATACAAACCACCGTAACTCATTGTGTTTAAGTAGATCATGTACCTCTTTACTCACGTAGCTCCAGCTGTGTTCATTACTAACAAGGTTTACTGTCTTCAAATTATGTTGGACAGAGAGGACGTTATAAGGATGTGGAATGTCTTGTGTTTGTATTGTAATGAGACCACGTTTGGTTAGTCTCGTGTCAAACCGAGTTCTTCTATTGATTTACTTGAGATGTGACTCCTTACAGGTGCAACATATATACGTTTCCATGTTTTGTCAGTGGGTTCCCTATCTGATTCATTATGTATATGATGTATAATTAGAATTCAAATTCTCAGTAAACAAGTTAGTTAAGTTAATTTGGTGGAAAGTACTTAACGCCTAAAGCAAGGATTTACTTGCTAACCTCTGCCAACCTTGCTATCTGAGTTTGGCTGAGACAGACCGCAAGCGGAGATGGATGAGCTCCAGACAGCTACACACACACACACACTGTAATCTGCTCTCTCAGAACCGCTCTCTGTTGTTCTAAAGCACAAATGCTCTCCAAACAGATACCATGCGTGGGAAGAGACAAGACTCTTTTTCTTTGTGTTCCCTCTTGTGGCTAAACATGTCAATCCTTCGTTTTAAGAGAAGGCGTATAGCTCGTGTATGTGTGTGCGTTAAAACAAGGGTGGGTGTTTAAATGTCACATCCCATAATTGCATCAGTTGCTTACTGTCTTCTTATGCCCCGAGTAGATAGCTCTCGTTCTGCAGAGCCCACGCACACGAGGGGCAAGAATTCTCCATCATTTACTATGTGGATCGCAACCAGTGCAATTCTGGCAACTACACTGTCCACGATCCTGTGGTTTTCGTCTCTGTTTCCTCCCTCTCTGTTGAGGAACAGAAAGAAGTGCTGGGAACTATCCTAGGTCTAAGAAGAAGCTGAAAAAGTAGTATTTGTAAGATAGTCCTGTATTAGTCCCACAATAGAAACATTTTTGAGCAGTTGTTTTTTTTATGTACATGTCAGTGAACATATGAACACAGATTTCATTGTGGCGGCTACACACTTCATTTCTACTTTAATTTCTCCGAATATTGTCAATCATGAACTTGAATTTTTCCAATTCCACGCTCTCCCTGCAACACGGAACATTATAAAAAGTTTCAATCTTGGTCTTGGCAGAACAGATGTTCTGTCAATTTTTCACCTGTTAATATCTAGAGGATTTCCTCTAGTGTGAGGATCAGTGTTCTACTTGGGTACGTCCAGCTTTGCTGATAAGGCTATCTGATCAATAGGAGTATGAAGCAGATGCTTAAACATTCATTAATTCTCTCACTTTAATATTGATTTTTTTTCCCCTCAGAGATGAAAATGGCCCTACGGCCACAGTCTTGTAGTCTCTTTGCAGTATGTCAGCCAAAAATGATGGTTATTTAAGTATGAATTACCACAATTTGAGCTTGGATGTATTATCTGCAGTTACCCCTCCAAGTGAAACAAGTGAAAGGGTGTGATTTGTAAAATGCCTAGCAGTTTTGATGAGGAGATATATTGTGGACATAAACTGCCCCAGATGATTACAGCGAAGGGTAAGATTTATGTCTGCTTCATTTAGGCAATCAGCATAATTCCCCATGGTATGACACACAAACACACACACACAAGGTCTGCTTCATTAGGACCAGGTATATAACCTATATGTTCATATATACTGTATGTGTGTGTGTGTGTGTGTGTGTATATATAGACTGTACATACACACCTGCCTAAATTATTTCAAGTAATAAGCACATACACAGCAAGCACTCAAGGCAGTAATGATGTCATACTGTGAGAGCATCTTAGACCACGATCATATCTCTCCCCACTTCCATACTCCCCTCTGTGAGGAACTCTTTAAATATGTACCTACCTCCTGGAGACTCGGTCAGGTAAACACCAAACAGATGTATGCACACATGACCCCATACACATTTACTTAGCTACACACAAACACACAGTCTCAAAAATTCAGTTAAAATAACGTTCAAATACCCATGACTTGAGCAAATTGTTTTAATGTGAAGCTGCGTTTAGGGGGAAGAACTGTATGTCTATGTATGGTTCCCATTAGGGCCTTTGTACCTCAAGCTCTTCGCTTCTTTCCTCTCCAATTTTGCTGTCAGTTTAGTACACCAACAACAAGTACCACAGATTTTGACGGAGAAGTAAAAGGCCAGAAGCTTATGAGCGTGTGCCAAGAGAGAAACTGTGGTACTGTATGAGGAAGTTGGGAGTGGCAGAAAGGCATGTGAGGGTGGTGCGGGCTCCAGTGACAGGTGGGTTCAAGGTGTAGGTGGGATTATATCAGAGATCAGCACTGAGCCCCTTTGTGTTTGCAATGGTGATGGACAGGTTGACAGATGAGGTCAGGCAGGAGTCTCTGTGGATTATGTTGTTTGCAGATGATATTGTGATCTGTAATGAGAGTAGGGTACATGTGCAAGAGAGCCTGGAGAGGTAGTCTTGTATGAAGTAGGGATACTTGTACAAGTATCTTTTAGTAAATGAGTGTGGTAGAGGTTGAAGTCTCCTTTTACAATATTACTTGAGTAAAAATCAGTATCATAATAAGAAATAATGAATTTTATTGTAGCTTCCTTGTCGTAGAAGCATAATATCCTAACTTCAACGAAATTAAACTGCACAACTGTATCTATTCTTTAATTGGCACAAGAGCAATTTATTTGCTGAAATTGTAAAGGTGTGATCTGTCCCATTTAATCAATACAAAGGCAATATAATTTATTACAAGTCCAGTCATTTTACTTTTTGTGTCTCCTAATTTAAAAGACAAAATTCAAAATGGATTTATTTATTTAAGTTTGAAAAAAATGTTTGCTTATTTTTCTCATAATCCCCAAACTCTTGATCATCAATAGTTATTTTCCATGTTCGTGATAAGAGCAGTGGAATTAGATACTAGTTCTTTCATCGACAAAATAGTCAAAATATCTTGAGGGTGCGTTGAGTAAATTCCTTCAAATGTGTTCACTTGGATTCAAGGAGCAGCTTGTATTTTTTTGGTTAAAGGTCAAGGACAGTGTCTATTTGAATAAAATGAGTGATGATATTTCATATCAAAGAGGTGACACATTATGCAAGTGAGCCTCTTAATGTCATAGCCTGCTTCCCATTTCTCCTGCGTCCCTATCTTTTGCTCACTTCCATTCGTCTATTAGATCTATCCCAGAACTTTATTTCCTGTCTAGTGTCTACAATTCCACCTCTTCCACTAGTTTTTTGTCGGGATATTCTGCTTTTGTTAGTTTTATTTCATGCTAGCTTACCTAGGCTTGTTTGTTGTTTGTTTTTTTCCCCGTCTGCTGTCTCCTTATGCTCCTTTGTCTCCTATGAATCTTTACTATCTTTTGTTACCCTTTGCCTTCCCCTGCTTGTCTGTCATCTCACCAGTCTGCTTGTATACCTATATCCTGTAAGCCTTATTTCTATTGGTAAAGATACTTTAATGCATCACCCCCCGTTTGGTCCCTGTGTGGGTTCTCTTGTGCTGTAAACAGCAAACTGTCACCTTAAATACCTTTCATTTAATTCCCTCAAAGTCACTGCATATAATGTAGTTTTTCCAAGTACATATGGTTTTATTCACCAGAGTTTACAGCAAACAGCAATTCAATCAGTCCCACTGGAGACCTTTCCTTTTTTAGATTATTTGCAGCTTAATATTTTATCTTGACAACAACAAAAGCTCAACACACTCACACTGGACACACTGGTGTCGAAGACAGTCACTGATATAAGGCATACTCCTTATATACACCTGAACCTTTTTAACATGAACAGTAATACCAATGGTTAAAATAGTTTGAAAAATGACCTTGCCATACCACTTTCTTGAGGTGAATGAAATATGTAAAGGAGAGTTCATTAAGAAAATGAATAGGGAATGACAACTGCCGTTGTTAGACCTTGACACGTTGACGATATGTAATAAACTCAGTGACATCAGACTACAAATCAAGCTTTCTGTCCAAAGAAGAATCACACTTTGTAAGAAAGGATGTTGTCAGTTTATACACAGGGCACACGTCATCAGTCACTGTAGGAAGCAACAACAGAGATATTGTTGATAACAAAACACAAAATGGGTTAGACATACACAAGATATATTGACCTTTTATATATTTGCTTTTCTTCATTCGACAACAAATACGATTTTGTGAAACATTAATTATCTAGAATCGGTTGTGCTGCTTATAAGATTCTTCAGTACAAACGATTGCATGCTCAGTTACTCCCTACTGGATTTGTAAGAAAAAAAAACATGATTCACAAATGATTTGATTGTGCATTACTCTGTTGGTTTTACATTTAGTTGTGTATCACTTAAAATGTTGATGCAGCAAGGAATTTTGGGGAATTTCAAAATATCTTCACAATGAGGGTAAGGAACACACCCACACACACACTGTTGTATCTCCACGGCTGAGTTGTTTAGATTAATCTTTGTGGCCTTCAGATGTAGTGGAAGTGAATCTGTCCAGCTAAGTGCTTAGACCAGCACTATCTGGAATGAAGATGGTTTCCTCTCTCAGGCCTTTGACTGATGCTCTTAATGAGATACTCTGTTTTGGTTAAATGGTCAAAGCTTTTATTTCCCTGGTGTGCTGTTGAGCTTGTTCGTACATGACCATACTATTTCATGATTTTATGTGGGTAAAATTACACTGGTATTTCATGGAGCCTGTCTACCCTCCCTATCAATCATCCCATCATCCAGGTCCAGTTGTGCAGTTTCTGTGTGACACACACACACACACACATACAAACACACCATAAGTCATCTCAACATGTTTATGGAAGCACTTGGATCAATAGGCAGCCAGCCTCTGGCCATTAGGAATCAATACTGCAGCACATTGTGAGGACACAAGGTAAGAACAAAGCTGCACCACAGATACACTTGTGCACACAAACCCACACACGGCATGCACAGAGAGCACAAACCCAAACTATACCCATACACATACACACAGAGGAACACACAATGTCATAACCAGTGAGTGATTGCTGTAATGTTGGGGACTGAGAGATAAGGGCTCCATTTGCAGCTAACCTCAGTCCTGGCCTCCAGTGATTGAGATGGCAGACACATATGAAAGCATGGGTGAACTGTAATGCATAACTGCATCCCTGCAATAGCATTTACACAGTCAACTTAGAGATTTGAATCCATAAATTAAAGTTTTAATGGATGACTGTTTATTCATTTACAAGTCTCTGTCCTGATTTCATTTTCCCTGAAATCAAATAAATGCCAACTTGCTCGGTGTTTTGCCAATAGCCCCAGAGAGTGCAGTTTCGAGAGGTTTTGAATGGCTGTGAATTATTATTTTGTTGATTAACTATGGGCACACTGACTTTATTAAGAAGTTCAACGAGTCACAGCAGGCCATTTATCTTAGTGCATCAACAATCCCTTTTCACTGGTCATTTTCAATTATGGAAGAATATAAATAAATTCATAAATTAGTCCAGCAGGAAAAAATCCTTTTCTACCTTTAACCCATCCTCTACTAGAAACCTTCCTAGAATTAAGAGCAGTGGGCAGCACTGAGCAGCACCAGCGGAACTAATTATTAAATTAATTGACTTTCTTATTAATTGACAATTGATTTTCTATTTTCTAATTTTCTATTGTGATAAACAATTAATTGCTTTTTTTGCTCCATATGACAAAGAAATCATTAAATCTGGATAATTTTGTTTGTGGTTTGGGGACAAAACAAGACATTTGAGAACATAATCATTTTTAGGTTTGGAGTTTTTTGATGTAAGACTAAAGGCGGCTCCTTAAAGTGTTACCATTTTTTTTACAGATATCCATGTTTTTAACTTCAGATCTAAATAATAATATCTCAATTTCTGAGTTACAAGCACGACATGAGAAGCTCAGGCCTTTTGCCTTCAGTTTGTAAAATAATTGCATTGATAGGATGAACGAAAAATAATTTAATTTTTGAGTAATTTGCTAAATTGTTGTGTTAGGTTACCGTGAAATCAAGTTGTAGGTGCCGTGTTTCCTTTGTAACACAACTATATGTCGCAGCTCTCTGTCGGCTTATAAATAGCACAACAAACATCACCAAAATGTTTACCTGACTTAAAATGCGAGGCAATTCGTCTCCTGGAAACCAACCGTGCTGCTTTAGAGAAGCAGGGAGGAGGTCTTGGTGGAATAGAGGGAGAGCAGCGAAATATACCACAAAAAAAGCAATTAGGAGATAGAGGGGGAAAAAAAATCTATTTTGGACAATTTCAAACAAGCTTGTCACAACAGAGTCAGGGGATTTGAGCTGTCTGTCTCCCTGTGTTGATATGCATGAGGACACACAGACATGACACACATACAACACATGCACACTTCCACACGTGCATTAATACCGTGCCAGTGGACTGTAGGGCTATCCCAACTATGTGTGAACCAGTATTTTTACTTTTTCTTTCACAAAACACAGTTCCTATTGAAAGAGAGGACTTGCACAGCCACTTTAACTCTCTGAATCTAAAATCTCTCTTGATGTTTTACGAAAGAAAGATGATTATTATGAACTGTATTGATTCAGTGTCTATGGCTACAAACAAAACTACTAAGCTATTGATTGCACTGAGATACTGGGAGCATTTGTCAGGCTTCACATTGGATAATTGGTATCACATTTGGTATCATCCAAGACACTTCTGAAGGCGACTATGACCTGGATGAATGAGAACCTTCTCAGACAACCTTGATCTGTATTTCGGAGTCTTTTCAAGTCTTCAAAAAAGTAAAGTTAAAGAAAGTTCAGATGTATCTCTTAGACAGAACAAAATGTGTTCAATTGCTTACTCAAACTCAAAACTCTTCTATTGTTAATATACCACTTGACCAGACACTCTTAAGCTTCTCAGACCCCTTTACTCTAACACCCCCCCCCCCCCCCACCAACCTAGCCCTTGACCTCAAAACTTGTTAATAACTCACTCACCAATTTCCTGAGCCAGTTGGTAAGACTTATTTGAACAGTATTTTCTGAACTCTTTTGTGTCTGTCCATTAGAAGTTGGACAGCAAAACTAAATACCCTATCCAACCTAAAACATAAACATTTCAACACACTGAAACTATTACTTGTATTACGCAAGAGCTTAGCGTCTTCTCCTGAGCTTTAGAATTCACAGAGCCTCAAAACCTGAGAACACTGCTAAGAATAGTCAATAGAGTCAGAACACTGAGCAATTTTGTTCTTTTTCTTAGCACATTGGTGCTATCAAAAATAGCTGCTGAGTGAAGTTGGAACTACCCTTTTGCAAGTCTTGGTGGTGATAATTCGGAGGTATTGGTGACAGACCTAGCCCTAAATTTAACCAGTTCCTCGGAAATTAGGTTCTGCCTCATTGGGACCAGGTTTTGGGCCCCATGAGGATCAGGTCTGTGTATATGTCAAAAAAGGTCATAGAGAGAATTACAGTAAGTACACCCACACACACTCTGACAATATTTAATACTGGGATTTGCCATATTCTCCCAACACTGGATCAAACAGTGATTAGCATCACAGCAAGAAGGTAACTGGTTTGGATATCGGTTCGACCGAGGGCCTTTCTGTGCAGGTGGATTCTCTCCGGGTGCTCCCACAGTCCAAAACCACGCAGACTGAGTTAATTGGACACTCTTAATTGACTGTTCATGTGAATATGAGAGTGAAAAGTTGTTTGTCTCTGTAAGTTGGCCCTGTGATGGACTGGCAACCTGTCCAAGGTGTACTCCGCCTTTAGCCCTACGTCAGCTGGCATTGTCTACAGCCCCCATGACCCTCTTATGGAGGATAAAGCAGTAGAAAATGAATGAATGAATCACCCAGCTTTAACACACATACACACGCACACACACGTCAGTCTGTGTGACTCTATGTGACAGTAGTATCACTCTGCACCCCACAGGCTGTAACCCCTTGAAAACCTTCTCAAAATGCTTTAATTAAAACGTCTCCCACAATTACGGCACATCCTGATGCTTTGACCTTCACACCTTCCATGAATACTGTGCCACACAATGTCTCTCTTTCTCATTTACTCCCTATCTCACCCTGATTCCCCCCTCCCATGCTCACTGAATTTTAAAATTGCATTTGTGTGTATGAAAACTGACAGGTTGTTGATAATTATTTTATGCTCATTTTAATTTTAAAACTGCCTTCAGACTAACTTGACATCCTTATATATTTGTTGTTTTTTTTTAAAGTGTGTGCTACAAATAAATAGAGCCTGATTAGTTCAATATTGCATGAAATAATGAATTTGGTATGCTGGTGTAGTCATATTATTATCCTTGCTTGGTTCACAACAGATGCTTAGTGTAATTTTTCAGTGTGGCTGACCGATCTGATTATTTGGACTGCTCCAGTTCCTTAAACACCAATTTTAACAACAACAACTTATATGGGCTATTGATGAATATTCATACCTAAAGAATTCATTTTTGGTACCCATTTGTTATGGAAGTATGTCAAATGTATCTTCCTATCTTTAGGGTTTTGCTGGGTTTCATATCTTAGTTGTATTGAGCTTTACCCACATATTAGATGCACTGATGTGATGAAAGTGGTTTTCCACTGCCCCACACAGCTTGTTGGAAATGTGCTCTAATGGTTCCTGAACTAATGGTCATTAGTCACAGGGAGAGTCTCAAGAAGATTTCCATAAATCAAATACAGTTTGAAAATAATTCAAAATGCATATTTTATTTGCCATATTACAAATATCCAATACATTGAAAACGCTGACACATGAGTTCACACAATGATGATTAAGCCTATCAGCTTAATCATCAAGTAAGGCAAGCACCTAGACGGCTGCCTGACTACATGCTCATGTAGAGTCTCATGTAGAGACCATAGTGTTTTGGTGATTACGCAGATGTCCACAGGGCTGATATAAAGTAAAACACTGGGGTCTTAATTAAGTATGTTACATTTTATGGCTATGGATATGTGGATATGGATAGGAAACCCTAAGGTTAAATTACATTGTACATTCCTTTACAAATGTTGCAAAATATGGTTTATTAGACCTGCTGTAGTACAGCCACACATAGATAGATATTTGAAATTGAAATTTGCTTTCTGTTATTTTGAATCAGTATGGCCATTTTCCCTTGACTTCTGGCATCAACAAGGCATTTTTCGCTCAGAGAACTGCCATTCACGGGATATTTCTCATATTTTGGATCCCTCTCTGTAAACCCTAGAGATGGTTTTGCATGTAGGTCTCTCGATCATCATTTTCACAGTCTAATCTGACAATATACCTAAATACACTGATTTGCAGCCATATGATTGGCTGATTAAATATACGCATTAAGCAGTTGAATAGGTGTACTTAATTAAATGAGAAATACAACTCAGGCACATCAAATGTTACAACCTCTTTTTACAACACAGCTGGGAACCTGATCCACCTCTGCTAATCTCCTGCAGACATATCCAGACACCCAGCATTTATTGTGTTTAAATGTGCATCTGATGACTCTGATTATGTGGCTTGTGTACATACATTTTCCAGCTCCATCAGGAAAATAATTTATCCAGCTGTCACATGCATGGACAAATGACCCTACGGTTGACAGTTAGTTGAAATAGTGAATAATTGGTGGTTCAGTTGGGAGAGAACAGCTCATGAAATTTCAAAGATGTGGCCATTGTATGTAACCTGTGTCAAAGCAGAGAAAACTGTCTCACACTGTGGATGGTGTAAAGTATGTATTGAGAAATCTGAGTAGAACTGCCTTTGCCATTTTCTCTTAAAATCATTTCTCTCTATATATATATGAATCTCAAGCCTTGTGTTAGACTGAATAAAATAGCTGTTATGATGGACAGTCCTCCTCAGTGTGTGCATCAAAGAACTTTCTCTAAAGTGCGCTTCAGGGCACTTGGCTTAGATTGCAGTTGCATTAGCCAATACAATGCAAACTTAAGACAAACAATCTGCTGCTGTGTTTTGCTCATGCAGCACTTCTCTCTGTAGCAATATTGGAGCAATTGTGGAGATCCACTGCAAGACCAGCAGTCTCACATAGTGTATATGGATATGTAAGATAGACGTATTGGTATTGGAGTTCAGCCAAGGGCGCACACACACATATAGTATAATATACAAGTATAAACACACACATTCAGCCTGTGGTTTTCTGTGGTGGAAAAGATGGATGTACTCTGCTGGGTCTTATATGAAATGGGGAAGGATGATGGCAGCCCATGATTGGTTATCCCATTTAGACCAAAGTCTGTGATTGGTTGTCTTATTGGACTGGCTCCCATCATGCATCACACACATTTATCCTTTCCTCCGGGTCCCCTCAAGTAGGACCAATCCATCTCTCTCTCCATCCTGCCTCCCCCTGTCCCTCCCTTACTTCCTCCATCTTTTCCTTCATCACATTGCCCTCACTGTATCACCCATCCCTCCCTTACCTTATGCATTTATTTCATCACCATGCTTTCAGCTGCTTCCACTCACCCCACTGTCATTTGCCTTTCGACTGTTAACCATCCTCATTCTTTTCCTCTCGCTCCCCTGCAACTCTCTTTTCCTTTGCGTCCTGATAAAATGAAGGGATGAATACGTGGGGACATTTATCAGGGTTTTACCAGCAGTGGAAACCACAGTGGGACTAAAAGGGGGTGGAAATACAATTTAGATAGAGATAGGAAATAAAGGCAGCGGAGATGTGGTGGTTATAGTGTAGTAAGAACAGCGAAGTGTCCTTTTTTCATTTCAGTTTTTAGCTCTGCAACTGACATTTAAAAACGGTGTGTACATGTGAGTGAATTTTCATTGACAGCTTCCTCTTCTCTTCTCTTCTCTTCTCTTCTCTTCTCTTCTCTTCTCTTCTCTTCTCTTCTCTTCTCTCTTGCTGTTATACAATACTTTTAATTCAACTTGCAAAGCATGCAGCGGAAAACTCAGTGGGGAGAGAGCAGTGTATACATGTGTGTCCGTTGGCATACTTCCTGCCTCTGGTGTGTGCCCATCAGTATTTCAGTCAATCAAGTACTGTATCTAGGGCCTGTCTATCTCTTCCTCCCTTATGCTTTCTCTCTACACCATCTGTCTATCCATTTCTCCCTGTATCCCTTCCTCTATCTTGTTGCTTTCACTGTATCTCTCGTCCCAGTGTTGCTTTACAGATCCATCTCTCTGTGCCACTGTCTGTCAGCACGGATTCTTCTTTCTTTTCTTTTTTTTCACTATACCGGTTTTTGCTATCTCAGAGATGCAGAAGCACCCCTGCTTTTCCAACATATGTTTTTTTTATTCATTCTCTCTCGCTTTCTGTTCCCTTCACCCCCATCTGCATCTGTTCCTCTTGGGATTGTTGTTATCAAAAGGGATAGCTCACTAGCTGAAAATAATAAGCATCTTTTGAAGTGTGCAATAGCTGCTTGATGTCTCTGTGGTCTTTCATGCATGTATTTCCACCATTTGTGACAGCGATAAACAAAAGATTAAACTTATTTTAAGGTCAGTCATTGTTTGTGTGTGTGAGTGTGTGAGTTTTCTTGTATGTGTGTCTTTGTGAGGACCTAAACATATAAACCATAGAGACTGAGGATATTTTGTCCTCACAAATTTAAAGTGCTTTTTGGGGATTAAGACCTGGCTTTAGAGTAAGGGTTACATGTTAGGCTAAGGGTTAGGGTTAGGTCTTTAGTTGTGATGGTTAATGTTAGGGTAAGGGGCTAGGGAATGCATTATGTCTATGTGAGTGAGTGTCCTCACTAAGAATGCTTTGCAAGAATGTTTGTGTATGTGTTTAACCCACACAGGGTAGTAAACCCTTCAAGGTCCACAGTGGCTTATTGTCACCTTGCCAATCATATCAGTTAGGTGGGCTGTGATAACCTTATCTTTGCCTGAGCTCTGCATAGCCATAGGGCCCCCACCCACAACACACACGTGCACGCACACACACACACACACACACACAAGAACTTTTACACATAGCAAATGAAAGAGACTAGAGAGCAGATAGGGATCAATGCTGCTAAATCAAGGACATGCACTATGCTGCTTCTTTCTGTCTCTGTGTGACTCTTATCTATAATGGAAAAGCCATACATTTACAGCTCCCTCCCTACCTCGTGGTCATGTTCAGTCACAACACAAAATACTGGTACAAAATGTTGGTGGCGCAGAAAAAAAGGTTGCAAAGAATTGTCCACATTCACTTTAGGTGGACTGAGACAGAGGGAGAGTGAGAGAGGGGGAGACAAATGGACTGTGCTGTGGTGTGTGTGATATTTGCCAACACACAGTTTCACAGTAATTGAAAAACACTATAAAAATCACTGGTCACTGTTATGTGAAGAACAGATGCAGTAAACACTCTGCTCAGCGTTTCGAGGCGTTCATGGTTAGTCTTCTTTTGCTTATTCAGTACAGAGGGCAACAAGGGGACTGGGATCCTGTCCCCACAAAAAAAGTTGGAGGGAAATATTTACCATAATGCAAGAGGGAGTGGGGGTGGAGTGGCCAATGCTCACGAAAATACAAAAAGATAATATTATTTGGCATGCACATACTGTACATGTAACTGCATCATGTCATGATCTTTTTTAATCTTATTTTCAGCAACATTAATAACAACCGTGGTTTCAAAATTCCCCTCTGCCAAACTTCCATCGGTAATTAAGTCTCTTCCAAGTCTCCCCCGATTGAAATTGTTAGGTCCATTGGCTTCTTTTTATAATTAAAGAGTTCATTTTACTAGCAGCCACAATCTCTAATTCCACTCCTTATTCATCACCTACATGGCTGTGCTGCTGTTCTTGCAGCTTTGTCACTCTGCTTTTCTGGCAGAGGAGTGCAGTCCTTAAGGGATGATAGACAATAGCGTTGATAAGATGTGGGCTGACTAATATCCTCACCACTATGACTAAGTGAGCTATTGACTGCTCATTTCATTAGTAATTATAAATTTAAAGTGGTAATGCTGCTACAAATGCTGACCTATGCAGTCTTTGGTTTAATGCCTGAGCACAAATTTATACCAGAATCCATTGCATGTAAACTATGGCTGGACGCTATTGAATAAATATGTAATTGGGATTATTTTGACAGGATTGTGATATGATTTGTGATATCAGAGGGAATGGTAATTCATTATTCTCATCTTCATTTGAAAAACATATTTTAAGTGATTACTGTGTGACATTGGTGCAGATCTGATCTGTGAGAAAACATGATGTTCTCTTCAGTCTGTAGATATATGTTTATGTATATATGTATATAAATATATAAATGTGTGTATGTATATATATATACACACATAGAAAAATATATATACTGTATATATGTATATATATATGTAGATCAAGACATTAAACAATATTTTGACACACATTTTGCCTTGAACAAATATTGCACCTCCCACGATTGGAAAATTGCAATAGTATTGCAACTGTAACTTTATTGTGATTTCGATAAGATTTCGATTAAGTGTTCAGCCCTAATGCAAACAACTCTTTTACAAAAAAAATAATGTGTTCTTTTCGTGGGCTCTTGGATGTGCAGGGTACTCAGTCTCTGGATTTTTTTTTGCCTGTGCCCTCTTTTCATGGTTCTATGGTTCTATCATCTTTTATTCTCTTGCCATGAGGCCTCATGGCTCTCTGACAGGTCACTCCTGGGTTGGGCATGTGGCTGTCCTCAGGATTGGCGGGCTTAGGTCTTTCCTGCCCTGAGGGGCAGCTGGACATTTTGTGCATTTGGGTGCTGATGGGCCTGCCACTGGTAGTCAACCAGATATTGACTGACACCACAAGGCATCCAGTCTCAGTCCTGCATGCCCAAGTTTCCCCATCCATCCATTATCTACCACTTTACCCTCCACATGTGTCAATCCCAGCTGACACTGGGTGAACGGTGGGGTACACCCTGAATGTGGGGAGAACCCGGGTCTTTTTGTTGAAAGGCAACCATGCTGCCATGAGACATTTCACCCCCCCAGATAATTTAGCTAGAACCACTGATAATGTGAAGTTCACAAATGTGGATGTTTGATATTGTCATAAATCGTAAAAAATAAACAACACCTCTCCAGGACACAAGAATTACCGTTGAAATGTCACACACACACAACTCCTATTAAATAATGGACAAGCCATGTGGCCCAATCCAGGATATACAGTATAATGATGGAAACATTCTCTCACACATCCTCAGTATTTTGTGCCTTTGTTTCATTGTAGAGATGTGTGTGCCATGGTTACGCTCTGTATCTCTGTCTCACAAACAAACTTATTTACCTGTCTGTCATAGTCCCATGGATCATTGGCAGCGCTGGGAAACGCTGCCTGTGTTGGTGGCTCTTTAAAACATCCATAAAATCTTTACTGTCCTGGTCAGCAGAACTGGGCATAAACTTGGTAGATACGTCTTTTTGCTGTGTGCTCACAAGACGTCAGGTTTTTTACAGACTTTGGCTGAACATCTGTCCTTCTCTGTGCACTAAGTGCACATGAGAACAAACTTTTTTAATAAATGAGAAGCAGCATGTCCCTTGGCATATGGCAAAAGCATATGATTAGGTACTACTGTCACTTGCAAGACGGAGCATCTTCTTGGAATGAGTAATACCATTCATACAGTTGGCACACTACTGACACACTTGTAACGCATGTAATACTCAGTCCTCACTCTAAAATACTGTCTTTATTTCTGAATAAATTTATATAAAATTATAATAAATGTTAACTCTAACTCATTGATTTTAAAAATAAAACAGTCTCAGTAAAGTCCCATGATTTGCATTTTCTTTTCAAAATTCCATTTAGTTTTTTCTTAAATTGTTTTTTTTTTTAAATTAAACTTTTCTTCATTCTGTTTTTTTTTTATGTTTTACACTTATTTTACTAGCAAAACATGTCTTAAAATTTGAATAGAAGCCAACAATATTATAGTTAATAAAAATAACCTTATTTATGCAGCACAACATTGTACTTGGCATGGTGGTTTAGTGGTTGGCACTGGTAGAAAGAAGGTGCTGGGATCAATTCCCGGTCTGGGACTTTTATGTGTGGAGTTTGCATGTTCTCCCCGTGTCAATGTGGGTTTTCTCCGGTTTCGATCTTGGCAAAACGCTCTGACCTCTTTCAGACAAAGTGTGACAATTTCCATAAGATTCCACGTGATTCTGCATTTAACGGTTGTTTCCATGTTTATTATATTTATTATAAAAATATGTCTCAGCCATATGCTTCATATCATAAAAATTGCACTTGTTTCAGGAATTTACGTGCAAGTACAGTAAAATGTTAAAGCTATCTTTAAAGAAATAATCAGCAGGAAAAAGCACACACTTCATGTTGCTTTTTTGTGGGAACCTAAACATTTAAAAATAATCTTTCAAATATTTCTGTTTACTTCTCTGTCTGAGAAAGATGGGTTCACTATGAAACACATAATAACAAAAACGCATAATAACACATAATTTGGCTTTCATTGCCCCTCTTGGGCTCCCATCTTTATTTTGTAAGGGTTATCATATGGTCGGTACATGTCAATGGAGCAAGCATGAAACTAAATGACAGCCATTATGCTCTCCATGTCAGCATGTTTGAAGTGCTCACTTTGATGTTGGTATGAAGGGAAAGAAGGATGAGGCAGGGGAGGAGTGTTGGTGGACGATGAGTTGGGCTTAATGTGAATAGAGCATCTCAAAGCTTTCTTGGCTTGACTCATAAGATGGTTGAGATCAGACGGAATGGTAGATTGCAGGTTTTACCCTCAGCTATTAGGTTTGCTCAGCTCTCTCTCATCACTCACACTCCTTTTTTCCTCTCTCCTTACATGCTCCTATGCCATCGTTGCCTCTCTGCCTTTTCTTTTTTCTCTTTCTTGCGCAAGCACACATGTTAGACTGGCTCTCTTTGTTGCTCTCAGTAGTACTCTGTCTAGTTTTCTTCCGCTCTCGGTTGTTTTGGGTCTCTCTTTCTTGCCCATTACTTAAGCCAGTGAAAAGTCCTCTCCTGCTGCTGCAGACTGCCCTTGTATGGGTACATCATATTTGATGAGACAGGTTAGGGGGGTGGAGAGATGCAGCTAATATCTCTCCCTGGGTCTCTCTCATGGCTCATTCTTTCTAGCCTGTTTATCGTATTTGTGTGTGTGTGTGTGTGTGTGTGTGTGTGTGTGTGTGTGTGTGTGAGAGAGAGAGCGAGAGAGAAAGAGAGAGTGAGCATGCATGCAGGTGTATGTGTGCCTGAGGCCGTGATAATACATCAGACACATACACTCTCAGGGCATAACCATTTCCCACTATCTTATTGCCTTTAAACTCAGGAAAGCATATTTTAGAGATTCTGTCTTGCAGGTGTGCTATTCCTTACTATTTCCTATTGGATTAAAGTGGATGAAGAAAATGTGCAATCAGCTCTGAGAATTTGTGCCAGCTTGCTGACAAACACATACGATGCACATACACAGCAGATCCTTTTAGTCAAAGGAGCTGGACTCAGCTGGACTGCATTCAGATTATGTCAAATTTGGGATTTAATCATTTACAATTGTGTGCCAAAGTATCAAAGTGTTTTATCTCCCCCCCCCCCCCCCCCCTTTGTTTAGTTCTTAATAAACCTTTATTTTGGTTTCTCTGAAACGTTTGTTTCACTCCTCACTTAGATAGAAGATCATATTATGCTTGAAATATCTATGCCTCATCTCTCATTTAAATGAAAATATAATACGAAAAAAAAACAAGGCAATGAGGTGGATCAGATGGACATCAGGTGCATTTTGGTTAACCCTCTGCCAAAGCACAAAACACATGGTCTGCTGCTGAATTCCAAAAGAATATTACACGTTAAGAATATAAACAATAACAATAATGAGATGCTTAAATATACAGTCAGTGAAAGGGTGTTAAATGTTAGCTAGTATGTTTGTAGACAATCTGAGCAGAACTTACAGGCATGTCTCCAATATCTGTTTTATTCTAAAAGTGGGTATTTATAGACCCTGTATGGTGTTGATTCTGTTGTATGTGGTACTGTACACCCACAGTATTACTGCAGCAGTATTAGCCAACCAAGTGTATCCAGAATAGTATGATAATATGTGTTGCATGAATGAGCAAGTCATGTCTTATTTGAACTGATAAAAGTCAATTAAGCCATTTCTATACTCATAGCTACATTGCACTTTTTTGGTCTTTCTCTCACCAAATCATGCCATGTTTGCTGATAGGTTGTAACATGTGTTTTGACTGAGGATTTTACTTCATTATTATTATTGTTAGAGTTACAATTTTATCATATTTGTTGCACAAGGGCATGTTTTCCCAATGCTGGAAATGAAGTATATGTACAAGTGTGCAGGTCAGCAAGCTTGCAAACTGCTATCAGATAATATATTGGAGTTCTTAAAAGTGCCCGCCAATGAAGTATATAAGTATTAAAATCCTCAAGAGTGAATCTAGCTATCCTGTCTCCCAGAAATTATTTTTCTACATAGCTGAACTGAAACAGCAAATATGTTTTGGAGGGAATTCAGTCATTCCCTGGTTCATGTTCAGAGGTAAGATAGTCTCTGCCTGAATGAAAAGCCACATTTGGACATTTATCAAATGCAGCAGACTCAACAGGGGCAGATGGCAGGTGTTTAAAATGCACAACTGGGACTGCAGAGATCAGAGATTCCTGTTTGTGGTTAGGTTTTTGGCAACATTTAGTTAGCATGAATGAATGATTGTGGTATGTGTCCAATGTATGAGCCCCGTAACATAACCATAAAAAAGTTAATTCATGCTGTATTTACTACACATCATTGTTTAATTTCAATTTAGAACATTTTGGTGGATAACAAATAGTTTGTGAATATTTTAGGTCCATTACCTACATATTTGTGACTTGCCAAAGACACACCCTGTGTGTATTTATAGGAAACATAATCCAGTGGCAATATGGGGACAGTACGTTTCCTAACAATGTCATCTGCTGTTGTTTAGTTGCATGGTTTATTCTACTATATGATTCGGGATGCAGTAGTTAAGTATTGCTTCACTGGCATACTGCTGATATTGTGCAGGCTTTGTGTTTTCAGCCATTGCTGCGTAGCATGCTATACCCACAGTCTCGGACTGTAATGGCCTTTTTCCCACTAGAATAACAGCTGAATATGAAATAGGTGGATCCACTGATTCCCTCATCTGCCCCTTATTGAGTTTACTCCTGAGACAGCACAACTAATTAGCTGTCAGAGCAGGACAAAGAGATACAGAGACTCACTATAGAGTAATTATATACACTCGCACATGCTCTTACACTCACACGTGCCTGCACACACACTCGCACTCGCACTCAAAGGGCTGTGTGTTGATGGCGACACTTGACAAGTCAATAAGCCAATGGCTTATCTCCCATCCTGCACCTCTCCCCTGCTCCACTCTTTATTGATTGCATCCATAATTATTCACTTTATCTAAAGCTGGAATTAACCACCTTACACCTTGCAGCAATCCAAAAAACTCCAATGCATGCAGGCTCATATTGTTACACATAAACTCACAATTCGGTGAGGTGCAGGTGGATATTTTGAAAGATTAAGTTATTGACTTTCATGACAGGACGGAAAACCAGAGAAAGAACACATTTCATCCAAACCCCAGACAAATCCAATTATTATATTGTCTCGTTTACTATCCTGTATGTACATCTTAGGTTACATGCAGATTAAAGTAGAGCTGCAGCTAACGATTATTTTCATAATCGATTAATCTGTCGGTTATTTTCTCGATTAATCGTTTGGTCCATAAAATATTAGAAAACCTTAAAAATGATGTTGTCAAATGTCTTGTTTCGTCCACAAACCAAAATGATTGACTTTTAATGATTTCTTTGTTATCCAGAGCAAAGACATGAAGAAAATATTCATATTTAAGAAGTTTAAACAATTGAAAATCTTGTTTTAATCATGAATAAAGCTTCAAACTGATTCATCGATTATCAAAATAGTTGTTGATTTAATTTAGTAATCGATTAATAATCGATTCATCGATTAATCGTTTCAGCTCTAGATTAAAGGCTATATCACCTAATGCAATCACAATTAGTGATGTCTCACATACAGAGCTTTCTCTCTTTTACCCTGTTTAGTAGCAACATGGATCATTTTTGAAAATATTACTAAATCCCCAAAGCCTGACAGCCAGTCAGTTCAGAAGTCAGCAGAATAAGAAACCAGCCAGAAGCTGCAGCAATATGAGATACATTATACATGTGCAGTAGATGTTCTCTTATTCCTTCATATTATGCAAACTTAAGGAAATGTTTACCTCAGATATACTAACTAGAGGCACTGTAGTCCCAAAGTTAACTCTAGCATGAATATTTCAACATTCTGTGTCCATAAATGGTCATACTTCGTGTAGATATTAGAGAAATATATACTTAAGCAGAAATGAGTGTCCCTAATCAGCAAGTGATTTGGAGCCAAAAGTTGGTAAGTGGGAAATATTCAAAGGCATGGTCCCGCAGAGATGCACTGAATTCATTCTGGTTTTGTCGAGGATTCAGGCGTGTTTGTGTGATTAGGGCAACTCCTGATGAAAGATTGCGTAGTGTATAACCCCTGTCTCCGGTCACTCATTTTGTGTGAGCTCACAGGGACGACAAAGACTGCGGATCACATAGCAGCATGTCGTGTAGTATGTGATGCTGACACTGATCCTATGACTCTGAAAATAGTATAGTGTGAACTTCATCATTTCACCGAAAAGTGGAATATGGTTTAATGACTAACTACCTGGAGAACTATAATTAGAACACAATTAAATGAATATGCCTGAGTTTCAGTTTATCCTATGCTTACCACCTCCAGATCCAGTCTGACATTTCAGACCTTTATTAAAATAGGAAAAAAGTGTTTGTGTTCCATTCTCTGAAAACATAGTTTCATAGTAGTTTGCAGGTCTGGTAAGCGTATAATCATCCAATACACACTTCCCACGTTTGAGTATTTCAAAAAAATACAGTGTGTGTGTTTGTTTGCACATGATTGTCACAGTTTGCATTTTTGCTCCGTCCGATAAAAACAGTACTTAAACAGTCTAATCCATCAGACTACTCAATAGGTTATGTGCCAATAAACAAGCTCTGTTGGACTGCTATTGACCTGATCGATCCACCTATCAATAGTTGACACTGTGAAGTCAGTATGCTCCCATTCTATCTATCAATGACTGGTCAGTCAATTTGAAACTCTTTAAGCTAATAAGCCTGGAGGGCACTGCATAATGTGTTGTTAATTCACACTCCCATGGCAGAATACTGCAATGTACACTCAGCTGTTTCAAATATGACTATCAACTAGACAATTAATATCATTCCCCTTCCATTTTCATGCCTCTGCATCAGTGACAGCCATTGTCTGAGGACTATTTTTTTTCCCCGGGTTGTCTGTCTATCCATCTCATAAATCTCAGGTGGTTTCTTCCGATTGTGCCCAAAAATTCACTTCATCCTCAAAGACGAACCGATTGCGATTGTCAAAATACACAAATGTCACAACACATAAATGCAATAAGTCAAGAATGCCTACTTTAATTATGGTTAAATTCATAAAATAAAATAAAAAGTTAAAAAAACACATTTTCACACCAGTTTAAATGCCTGTCTCAGGGTACGGATACAGATGATTAGATGCTTAAACAGTTGTGATTATATATAGTAGATCCTCTGGGCTGCCTGGTTAACAGTCTGCACTATATATTGTATCATAAAAGTAATACATTATAAATTTGGACAGACGTGGGTATATAAACTATACTTTGACTGCTTGGCAGAGGCATATAACTGTAAGGCAGTAATTCTAATCTGAAAGGTTTTTGTTTTTTCCCCCTGTTCATTCAATCGGCTCGTCCACGTCACAAATAGACACTCGCCCTCCTTAGGTTTTACACCATCAGTTTGTTTTGACTGCTCTCCACTCTGCTCTGGTGAATGAAATTATAGGGCTTTAATGATTGCTTTGTAGAATTTAATAATAATATAATAAATCATCTCAGTCTCATGACTAAAAGATGTGAACAATTTGACATAATACATGTACACTACAAGTTTAAAACACCTCTATTTTTCTTGGTCTCACTAACATAAAATACCAAGTGCCTTGAACTGAAGCAGTGGAATGGAGCCATTACTCATGGTATAATTTAAACCTGTACTTTCCTACTGTGACATGTCAGAATGCCTGCCGTGAAAAAGACCTGTTCCCTTTTAATTTTCTAAACTGTGGCAGCCCACCATGTTCTGATGTCATTTTAATTTCTTAATAAATTCTAGAGCTGTGTGCGCTGCACTATTTGCCCAATACTCCACCCGCTCACACTTGCAGTTTGCACTGTTGGGGCTTGTTCTTTCGGTCATAAAAACAAGTTTAGGTTATTCCCTGGAATTCAATGGAAAATGAGGCTATTCTTAAGTTTGGCAGTCTGAACAGTTTGTGCACTCTCCCAGTCTGATCCTGGCTTGTCATATTTGCTATCATTAAGTCTTAACTCAACCTTAATGAACTTTCCTGTGATCTGATTATGGCAAAGTACAGTCCCTCTCATCACTGCAGAAGATGTAGAGATTCGGTAATCAGTGCCTCACAACGCAGATGACCCATAAGCCACAGGCCTCACTCACTGCAGGCGGAGGTCTCATGACTCACTTTTGCAGAAGGATGTGAGAAAAATGCAGAGGAGAAAAATTGAGGTGAGGACATTCATTGTGGGCTGTGCAATACATGATTGGCATGTCTTCACTGAAACAGCAACACAAGCCTTCTTGCACCTTCTAAACACGTTTGGATGTAGGATTGCACAACATGGTCTGGTTTTAAATCTACACTGCTTAGATGTAGTTTATTCCTAATAGTAAAATGTATCTTCGTCTTGTTTTTATTCTGATTTATTTGGGTGAACTTAAAAGGGCTACATTTAAGATATGCAACTAGAGTTTAAAACAGGTAGTGCAATCCAACTTAAAGAAACATTGGAGATCATTGAACCTGACCCCTGGACTGTGCTGAATATTGGAATGATTTATTCAGTTTGAAATTTTGTTGTAGTATATTAGTTTTTCTTTAAGTTATTTTGTTTTTCTCAGTTTATTTCCTTGTGTCTTGTTAGTTTCCAGTGTTATTTTTTAGTTCCATAGTGTGGGCCTTTAGGTGCTTCTCAAAGTCAAGAAAGGATCATCACATCATCAAACCCCAATGAGGGACTGTCCAGTATTTAGGATCTGTCAAATTCTACAAAGGATTGAGTCATTTTATAGATACAATATAAATTTAGCATTTTCTGGAAAATTTACATTTCAAGGGTGACTGGTCATCAATCAGTCAGTTACGCCGTGACACAGCTTCTTCTATTTCTGCCTTGTGAGAATGTTAGGAGGAGGTCTTGCCTCTTCTCCATAGGACCTGACTTGGATGGATCACTCTTCTAAGACTTAAGCACTCGTCATTTTCTGGTTTCATTCCATTGTAATTGTTTTCCCCACTATGATGTCTTTGGGTCTGTGCTTCCCAATGTGGATCCATCTGTTCTGTTCAGTCCGGATTCAGGTTTCTGCTTATCATGTTACCCAGATATTTTGGATATCTGATATTTTTCTTTGGGTGCTCATTTTATTACCAAAACAATCTTGGTGACCTTAGAACAAAATCGCTGGGACTTTAAAGTGGAATTCTACAATATGAGCTTCCCTCCCTTTGCTGCTCTTTATGGATTACCATGTCTCAAATTGACGGACGCATGTTTCAGAGGAAAGTGCATATCAAATCTTGCCATCATGCTGTACTGGTTAATGTTACTTTCATCCACTCGTCTTGATTCAATTTACCAATCTCATGTCTATCGTCCCAGTCAATCTCATTCAAGCCTCCACACAGTCCTGGCTGTAACAGAAAACTAGACTGTTATTTTTCTCCCCCTGGTGATTGTTAAATTGCCACTCTGTTAGCTTATGCACATTATTTTTTTCTTTCCTTTTTCTTGTGTACACGCATCAAAGTCCCAAGTGGCTGATTGTCTGGAATGGTGTTATGTGGCCCAGTCACTTTGTTCCCCAATTATAGAGCCAAAAGTCAGGTTTTTCTTCAAAATGCACACAGAATGTACAGCTAGTGGGCCGTAAGGGCATGTAATGCATTACAAACTTTACCTTCACAATGTATTGTGATACAGTCATACTGTGTCCATATTCCGGAATGTATTTTGTTGTCACAAAATTATACATTTAGTTATTGTGCACCTTTCAAAAAAAAAAAAAAAAAACACAACTCAAGGTCACCTTACAATTGAACAAAAACAGCAACAACAACAACAAAACACAAAAAAACTGAACAACCACAATAAAAATATGTTGATTACAATATGTGGGATGGAGCTGTGGAACAGTCTTAGTGTGGAGCTCAAGCAACGTCCAACTATCCTGTACACATAGTTTATACATATGTACAGGATAATCTTTATCGCATGTGTGTGAGCATTTTAAATATGTATGTATGCATGTGTGTATAGGTGTGTATTCATTATTTCTTTCTCTTCTTTCTTAACATGTTCAAAGTTAACTTCAATCAATCAATCAATCGTCAAGGAGTTACCTGGCTGTAGGCGCTGGAGCACATAGAACAAAGTTAAACGGGGGTGTATTGAAGATGGAGGATTGAGAACAAAGAGTATGACAGTAATTGTGAAGGAGATTGGCGAGTTATGGGGTGCGAGGTTATGGAGAGCCTTGAGAGGTTGTTGTAGGACAGGATGGCAGAGTGAGACACAGGCAGAGAGGGTTCATATGTATGTAAGGGCAAGTAAGCGGAACAAATGATAGTATTGATGTGTGCTTGGAATGAAGGTGAACTGGCAAGGATGACAACCAGACTCTTGACTTGAGGGGAGGGGGACACTACAGTGTCAATGGAAAGTGAGCATTTGTTAGATTTAGCCCGAGTGGATTTAGACCCAATTAGGAGAACCTCAGTTTTACTGTTAGCGAGTTGGAAGAAGTTGTGGGAAAACCAGGATTTGCCTTGGACAGGGAAGACGAGGAGCCATGTTGTGGTGTTGTTGATGTGACAGTGAAAATGGATTTCAAACTCACTGAAGAAATGACCAAGGGGTAGGAGGTAGATGGTTTAGAGAATACAACCCAGCACAGAGCCCTGGGGAACACTGAAAGTAACTACAGATTGCTGTGAGGTCAACTTTCTGAACTGTACAAACTGTGTGCAGTCAGAGAGATACGATTTGAGCCAGGTGAGTGGAGTGCCATTGAATCCTAAAGAAGCTAGTCTGTGGAGGAGGTTAGGAGACAAGAGTCAGCTGCTATCAGCAAGTAATTTGTGATTTGGTACCGTGGAGGGGACGGAAACCAGATTGGAGTTCTTCAAACAGATTGTTTTCAGAAAGGTGGGAGTGGACCTGAGCTACAACAGCTCTTTTGAGATTTTTTTTGGTAATGAATGGTAAATTAGAAATTGGTCTGAAGTTGTCGAAGATGTTAGGGTCACTGTCTGTTTAAGAGGAACAGACCCAGAAATGACAGGAGTGAATGATGTTGGTTGTAAGCAATTAGAGGTAGTGAAGGAATCACAGTGGGCAATAGTGTACATGTGGGGAGAAAGTGTGGCAGTTCTGGCAGTTGCAGAATGGTGTGCACAGTGGAAAACAAAGAGCTTTTGTTCTATTCAATTAGCTTGATGAGGTTTACATAGTTAACAGTGTTTGCAGTTTAAAGACTATCCTTGCAGGCACACATATGGTTGTCATTCATAATTTTACAAACAGTAAGACCAGACTGGGACCAGACATGAAGCCTCTATGGGTTTCAAAGACACAAAACAACAAAAGAGATGGTCCTGAAATAACTCACGGTGTCCATTTCCATAAATCTAAATGATGCATTTCAGTTGAAATCTGCTTGAGGTACATGAAACAAGATACATATTGCTCTTCCGGAATACTCAAACATGCAGGTATAATAATTTATTTTTAAAATACATAATATCTTTGAGGTTACAAACACATTAAGTCAATAAAGTACAGTTATCTGTTTCACCGCAAGTGATTTATATGAAAGTCTTTATAATATATATGAAAGCTATCAGTGCATTTAGAGGCAAGGAGGGATTATCCATCACATTTTATCTCCAAGGTCCATGAAAAAGCACTGATGTCAGTCTTTACATTAGGATGTTGGAACTCGATGAATTAATTACCTGTTCAATGTCACAAACTGGGATGGAGGTCAATCTGATAAGCCATTTATTGAGTTACCTGGACAGGTGTAATTCCACCTTGTTCACTTGATCCAAACATTTCTTTGCTTTGAGACGTAATCCGATTTCAACAAAGGTGAAAATATTCATCCACTTTTAATTAAAGGTCAGAGTAGGTCTTTAGCTGTTGCATGGTAACGTTAACGAGGTTTGGTGAAGGCATGCTTGTTTCTGTGTAGTCTTGCGTACATTGGTGAATATACACACACGCAGACAGAGAAGTACACACATGGTAAAACTCTGTGGATACTGCAGATACTATTACAAGGAAATGGGACCAGATTTATATACAAATTCTCAAGAAATACTTGAGGGGAGGGAGCTTTCTAATGTAATCTGACAAAGACCAGAATATCAGGTGAAATGCAGGGTTCTCTATAATATTTACAGACTGTAGGAAATGCTTACTGAGGTCTGGGAATGATGCTTCGTTATTATTGAGTATATGACACTAAAGAAGTTGAAATCTTCTTAATACCTTTCCTGTCTGGCTTGTGATCACAGTAAAAGATGGATGGATTGATTGATGGATGGATAACACAGAGGGCAATAGAGATAAAGTCAGAGAGGGCAGGGCACAGTTAAGAAAACTCTCTTCCCCTCTTTGGTCTTTTAGGATGAAAATTAAGCAGTGTTGAAGGATGAGACGGTAGCAGCAAAAGGACAAGAGCAGTGCAGGGAAGAACAAGGTTAGTGTGTAAAGAGTAGGAAAGGATAAGAATAAGGTGAACCAAGAAATGAGCAGGAAGAAAAGAGGGGTATGACGTGGACTGGAAGGGTGACATTTGGTGAACAGGGGCCATTTGTGGTGACATTTTCACACCTCTGCTCATTTCTAATGCCAGGACAATGCGCTCTGGCTCGTTTGTCACCTGCCTCCCTAACAAGCTTGTTACTGTTGCTGCTTCTTCTGCCTCCAAGTGTGTGTTTGTGTGTTCGCCTATTTGTCCGTGTGCATAGAACATCAGATTTCCCATATTTTTCACTTAAAATGCAGAATTATTTCATATTTGAGAAATGGCCAGAAGTGCTATTTGACTATCATTTCCATGTTTGTTTTGCATTTTGTTTTTGAATATCTTTATGGGGACATCGCTTCATGGCAATAATAGTATTGAGGTCACCAGAGCAGTGATACCATGACATAGTATGTTCTTTGCCTTTTTTCTTTTCTTTCACCTCCCCCCTCACACAGACACACACAAGCAGGTTCACACAACTATCCTTTTTAAGGACTCATTAATTTGGACAGCCTAAACAAAGCACTATCCCTAATCTTAACCATAACCAGTCAATACCCAACGCTAACCACATTTAAAATCTTAGCCCTGAACTTCATTCAGCAGTTCCTTAGAAATTAAAGACCAGGTTTGGGTCTCCATGAGGTCTACTGATCCTGACAAGGTCAATGTTTATGCCTGAAAAAGTCCTGAGGAGGTAACAAGTACAAGAGCGCACACTCCTACACACACACACACACACACATTGATAGGGCTTTGACCTTTTGCTTTGAAAGCTGATGCAGTGTCTCTCTACTCTGCACTCCAACTTCACAACGTATAATACATGGTCCCTCTATCTGCTCTTGACAAGGCTCATCACTCTCAGACTGTGATTGTGCCTTTGCATGTACCTCATATCCGGGTGGATCATGCTATAAATGTTCCCGCGAGCATGCACTGTACATTCATACACTCTGTAGATGAGTGTGTTTGCACTGAAACCCGACCTGTCAGCTCTACCTCATCACAATTTATGCTGCTCAAATTTTTGATCAGAGTGCATGGTGAAGATGATGGACTGTGAAAGGCAGTGAGGCCGTGGTGTAAAATGATGAAACTTCTCTTTATAGTGTTTCATGTTAGGGCGTGACACCGCCCATTAATCTGAATTGCTCCTGTCTCAGTTGATGATGAAGGATGTAGTGATAGATGACTAACTTTACAGGAACTGATTATGAAGAGGGAAAGATCTTATCTTCCCGTCTATAGAAGGTTTTAAAGACCCAAAGATATTCTTGCATATATTATAAAGAGCCTGGCATTGTGTGGGTAGCTGGAGTTGTGTCTTTGAGTGGAAGAGATGGTGGGGCAGTAAGTATGAGTTATGTTAATCCGCTATTCAACTACAACACTAAAAACATTAAGCCTTTAGTATGTCAAAAGCATCCCCCTGCCATCCATACAATAATATGTCCTTGTGTTTATGAGGACACTGTATGAGCTTTATTATTTAAAAAAATAAAACAAGATCCACACAGGTGACTTACAAGAAGGGTCTTGTGTGACACATTCAAAGGGTTTAGTTTTAAATTAGGTGATAACTGTGATTTGAACCCCAGCATTAATTATCTATGTATTGTATTAGTGTACAGTGCCTTCTAAATGACTTAAACATGATAACCTTTGATAACATAACCTTTATTTGGGTGTGTCCACAGGTCCTAAACCTGTCAGTGGAGGACAGCCTATTAGTTAATAGTTATCTTGCAGACTGTGCCTCTACAGCAGTAATTCCCAAACGGGAGGACAGGGTCCCTAAGAGGGACATGGACATGGGTGACATGGTGAATTAATATCTGATTAATAATATAATAATTTGATCTTAGTTAACAGGATGCTAACCAATTTAGATGTTGTGTCCCTCGTTTTTCATCTGCCTAATTGATGGCAGAACAAGTTTGGGAACTGCTCTACAGTAGCCTATGAGTTCAAATGTTGCTGTTCAGTCAGGGGATAAAATAAGGGTATGAGACCTTATCACACTCCGGTTGATGGGATCATTCACTTAAAATGACTTGGCACTGATACGAAGTTGAGGATAGAGTTTAAGGGGCTGTTAACCTCACTGAATAAATGACCAATTTCAACTAAGAATAAGATCAAAACAAAAACAATGAATTGTCAGCACTGTATTTCCCTGCAACAGGTTTGCTCGCCATGTCTGGATGTATTCTTTAATTCACCAACTGATGCAGAATTTTATTACAGTATACAGTTAGAGTTTATTGCAGAGTGGAAAAAAAGACCAGTATGACCTACTTACTCCTTTGGCCCAAGTACCAAAAGATGCTGAGAAACAGGCACGTTTAACCTGTGCGCATTACAACAGATCCACATCGTGACATTGTCCCCTGTCTGTTTGTTTAAAGGGAATAATTCATTTAGTTGTAGGTGTCAAATTGTTACATTGATGGTGTTGCATTGGTGATACAGTGGTATATGTGATCCTCTTTATTGATGTCCTTTAATCCCATTTGGCTGCCATTGCTGCCGCATAAAGTATCACAATTACCCTCCATGCTATAGGAAGTCATCTCCTGCGAGTCAGAATATTTATAATAATGTAATCGTTGGGCTGTGTTCAGACAGATATAGCATTAGTACTGCATGGAAGAATGCAGCTCCCTCATTTATTTCAATGAGGCAACTTTGTGGACATTTAGCTTAACCTTTAAAAGTGAAGGTTGGGCCAGTGTTCCATTGACAAAACTAATAAATGCAAGTGCACATTCCTGGCACATCACTTTTTACAGTGAGAGACCTGATTTAATGTGTTAATCGGGTCATTGCTGAATTAAAAAATGTTGGTGTAAAATAATTTACAGAGAAATTAAATTTGTCATAATGATAAATACCTGCAAACATATGGATTTTTGACTAAAACAGTGCTTCCCAACATATAATACAGTTTTAGCAGGGAGTCGCAGACTTCCCTTTCCCTGGTCACAGTATTTCTTTTAATTTTAATTCAAAATGAACCATGCATGGTTCAGAATCAACCATGCACACCGACAAATGAAATTTGTTTTTCCTTAGTCTATCACAACCTCTGCGTCTGTTTTATAATGCTTTATTTGTCATATCGTCACCTACATTGATCCTTATCCCATTAGTCCTGTCCCCTGCTGAAAGAAGCATGTCCTGTAACGTTTGCTTCACGGAGCTGGCCATCGTTCGTGATTACACAAATCTATCTAATCCATGGAGAATATCATTGAACATTCAGTATTTGCACATCACTGCCAACGTGTTTTACTAATTCATTAAGTAAACAACCCAATTTCATTTCAAATCAAATGTCTTTCTATGTATTAACTGTATCAAAAAAAACTCATGCTGTTATTGTTATTTAGTTCAGTAGTAAACAGAGTTTTTACTATGTGAGCAATTAAAGGCCCACGCAGTGCCTACAATTTCAGTAAAATTATTCTCATTTGGCAGAAATTAAAGATAAAATAATTATACTTTTTTTTTTATAAGTGTCCAATCACCAATTGTTGTTTTTCATTAGCTCAGCACCCCCGTGTTTTTACAATAGCCCACAATAAGTGTGGGATTTTCAGCTGCAACCTGCAACATCACAAATAAATGTTGCTATGTTTTACTCACTTACCAATTTGAATTTTAATGGGTAAAACAGTGAGGCTAGGAAGGGGGTTAGTGAAGGGGAGGTGGGTGAATAGAAGAATGGAAATGAGAGACGATAGAGGAGAGATGGACCCCAAACTTGTAATATATCAGAATTTCTACAAATTTTTTGCACATTATTAAAAAAAAAAATACCATGATATTAATATTTGTATGAGCTTTTTGTGCCTTTAGGTAGATAAAGATCATTTGTCTACATATGTTTATATGTAGAGCCACGTGTTCTGCAGTTTGACTAAAAATAGAACGGCATCACTCACAATAAAGAGAATTGAGGTTATAATGCGTGAAATGACATCTGAAATAAAGTTGACAGATTACACCACTAGAGAGGAGCTACAACACAATAAAGGGAGCCACTGCTGTGGTGAACCTAAAAATGACATTGCTGTCCTTGGGGCAAAATACGTGTCCTTTGGGTTAATTGCTGGCCCTTTCTGAGGTCTTTCTTTGTCGTCCTCTTGATTTTGTATCGCACTCTGTACCTACAGCTGTCACTTTGGTAAATGTATGAAAAAACAGAGTTGACCTATGCAGTAGGTTATCAATTGAAGCAGCTTCTCTCTGCTGCCCTGAGCCTCAAGGCTGATGAAGATAACGGCAAATAACAACAAGAAGACTTTGAAATGTGTGTGTGTGCGTATGTGTGTGTGTGTGTGAGACTCAGGGACAGATTTAGATGATGAATGAGTGACCTTGCCTAAAGAGGTATATGTCCCTCTAGTGATGCTTGATGAAGATGTTGTATAGAGTCTTGCTGTGTGTGTGAGTATGTGACTGATTTCCGTCTGTTTTTACACACACACACACACACACACATTTTCAAATCTGTGAGCGTCCCTCACATGTATAGTTGGAGTGAAAGCAAAATGTATCCACCAGGGAGCGAAAACACAAACATGTAGCACATTGACTGGTTTTCTAAAAATACTCTCTTCTTCTCCAAATACTTTCAAAACCAGCAGGAGAATTTTAGCGAGACGTGACATGAAAACATTGGCTGATATCCAGCGTAAGTGGGCTATCTGTGTAGCAGTGTGTGGTTTAATAGTGTTTCTGCTTCTGCTTGCACCTACTTGCTGCATAAGGATGTCACATGCAAGTGTGTGTGTGTGTGTGTGTGCGTGTGCTGTGCATATGATCATTGTTAACAACTGATATGAGACACCTTATCCCACTGAGTTTGCAGATGCCAGCTGGAGGAACAAGGCTTTATTGCTTCATCGAAATGTCAGTGCACAGCGTGTGTGTCTGCTGTGTGTGTGTGTGTGTGTGTGTGTGTGTGTGTGTCATTCTCAGGTGGATCAGCTTTTTGGATCCACCTTAACCGGAAACCACAACATTCCATGTTTTATGGATGATTTTATTATCAGGAGTGTTACAGTGTGCATGTTTGTGTTCGATAGTGTCTGCACTCGTATGTGTTTATGTTTGTGTTTGTGGAAGCATCAGTGCATGACAGCACTCTGTTTTGTTTTTCTATTATTCATCACTCTTCAATGTTTTAGTTAGTGTCACGTCACTGTTGCTGCACTGTGATGGACCAGAGCAGACCAGTGTCATGGAGGATATGTCAGCCGGCTGCCTGCAGGTCACTGAAGTGTGACAGGAAACCACAACCTACCAGTGATGACTCACATAAATGTTCAGTGTTTACATATGCACATTAACTTGTCTACTAGCTTTAGTTTTTTTTTCAGGGTTACTTGACATAAAGTAAAAGGCAGCTCTGTTATTCACTGTAGCACCGAGTTTGTTTACAGCACAGCAGCCCAGCCAACTCCAGCAATAACAGATACTGACACTTGCCAGTGAACATGACAGACAAAGCACAACGGAGGCTGGTGTAAATGTCATTAGTTGTCAAACTAAAGACATTTGTGATGTTAAAATAATGCCAATGTTATGATAATTGATCCTGACAGTATTTGCACACTGCAACAATTTGCATTCAATTGTTGTAAACCCCATGTTGGCACAAGATTAAACGTCAACAGACCCTTGTGGATAGTAGAACACTTTGACAGGGAACCGTACAGGTACCATGGCATATACAGTACAGACACATAGGCAGAAAGCTGTTCAGGGAGCATTTTTTTTTTTGTGTGTTTTGTTGGTGCAGCATGCAGAGAGAGGAAGACACATACACAGAGAATCATGTGGAGCGTAGGCTTAATTAGCATTGTGTGTACTAATTTCACAGTGGTTTAAATGTAGCAATGCCACATGGACATTTGTTTATATTTAAAGTTGAGCATGTGTAATTGTTAGGGAGCTGGAGGAATGCCATAGCAATCAATAGATGCGTAAATATACTAAAAAGCAGTATGGGAAATGTCACAGTTTAGTCCAGGACGATGGCTGTGACATATTGACTGTCACTTCTACGCTAGCTCAGTCTGAATATCTGAGGCAAAACAAACTCATTAAGTTTTACTTTTATTACTTTACCACCCAGTCATTAAACTCAAACACTCCATATACTCAACGGATATAGAGTCACAAATTGGAACAGTTATATTCTCTTCATATTTTTATCTTCATTGTTACAAGATTACTTTCTGACAACTTAATTTGACTTATTATCCATTTCATTTCCTATCACACACAACCTTATTTGCTCTATTCCTCCATGTTGATGTTACTTTCTCTGTTTCCCTGCTGCTTGTTTGCTCACTTTGCTCAAGTCCTGTCTTTTCAACCTTACCGGTGTGTCTCATGTTATTGTTTAAACATTTACCTTTTCAACATGCTGGGTTATTTGCATGATACGGAGCAAATAGCCTGCTGGGGGCCTTTGCCAGCACCAATCCATAGAATTCTAGTAAGGTGATAGAGTTTGGACAAAAAAAACTGTGATTTTGACAGCGATGGACACAGTAAATTGACAGATGACACTTTGGCTGTGAGATTGGGAGTGTACAGTATTTCTAGGTTTTGGCAGTGAGCAGAGGTGATTGCTCCAAGACAGCAAGGGAAGCTCTGCTTCCTATAAAATGGCATAAAATAAATGGTCAAACATGTACCATTGTATGTACATTGCATTACTGCGTTAGAATGCAAACAGCTATATGAAGTTCGTTCAGAGTCAGCTGTTTACCACAGAGTGTCTGACACAGATTGATTGTCCTCTCAATTCCTGCAGCAACACAGCGCATTCAGCAGCTTCAATTGATCTCTACGAAGCAGCACAGAGTCATTTTTTTTTTTTACACTGTGGTGAGCTTTGACGGTGATTGGACAAATGCGGCAAAATCGTCACTTCCAGGGAAGCTCAGCATCTCTGGGAGTCAATGGCGCAGTGGGTTGGCACGGACACTGGGCTGATGCTTGGTGGTTGGAGGAACTGTCTGAGAAGCGGAACCATTTTTGATTGACATCCTTGTAGAAATATACGACACCGGAGTCTTTATCAAGCACAAAAAGAGATGTGTATTTTGAAGCAGATAAGGAAAAGAAAGCACATGGCTTTAATAGAGATTACAATGCAGGATACGGTGAGGGCAGTTCTGAAATGGGTTTGCATGAATGAAGAAAGGTGGGAAAAGTCTGAATCTAGAATAACTTCTGTGGAGATGTCCTGTACTGTGGGAAGACCCCCCTCTTCATGATAGCTGCAAGCAACAGTGGGCAAATCTTAAGCATGATATATCCTTGTTGCAGGAAACAGGGGCATACCCAGTTGGTTAGCGGCTCACAGTGTGGGAAGAATAGTGTATTGTGGAGGAAGATGAAGTAGCTCTGGGCTGAGCTCAAAAGAGTCCCTCTGTGACTTCCAGGAGTGCAGTCTGAAAGGGATGAGCTGCCCTGAAGCCAGATTGCTGGAATTCTAGAGAGCACAGGTCTTTATGCAAATAACACAGAGTCACAGTTGAATAAAAGCAACACTAAAAGCCAATGATGGAGATTTTATACACACACATTGTCTTTTAAAATACCTGCACTTTTCAGGTCTTTGGATTTAATATCACTGCTCTGTTTTAGTCGATTAGGCAACTAATCTGTCGTAAGACAGACATTTTTAATGTGTGAATCTTTTTATGGTGCTTTTATAAAGCATGAGCTACCAGTCATTAGTGTCTGAAGTCTCATGTTGCCTTATCTAACCCTTTGTTTTTGTAAAGCACTTTGGCTCCACCTGCATTGTTTTTACTGTGCTAAATAAATAAATTAGACTTTTCTTGACTTCAGTCATGAGACTATTCCTTAATATGTTCTGTAATAATCACAGTTAATATTGGCCAAAACACTTTTAGATGTTTTGTTCAGTTAAATCAAGTGTAATGAATTAGTCAAAGTGTTAGTTGGCCTGTTCTGTTGAGAACAGGCCCGGTAGTTAATTAACTCCTGACCATATCTTTGTTTTCTATTCTGGAGACTCGGAGCTTGTCAGACATTTGCGTTGATACCCAGGAAAAGCCCACGACATCATTTTATTTGACTGCTAATTAAAAATAAATGTGATTTTAGATCAGCCCCTGTATCCATTATTTGCATGCATCTGTGTGTTTGTTGTGACTAATTGAATGACGTGTGCATGTGCATTTAGGCATGGATGTCCATGTATAACTAGTAATGACCGAAAATAATGTGCATTTTTCTGTCCACATATACATGTGTATTTCAGACCCGCTCGGGAAATACTCATAGATGGGTCTGCTAGTGGGAATCTGCCCTCACGGCTGCCTCAGCTGGCGATAAGCCACTAATGGACCTGTTACTTGAGGTTAGAGGGTTTCTTTCTTAACACACACACACACACACACACACGAAATCAGAGGAAATCACATGGAATTACATTCATTTCCTTTTATCTTAGCGTTACAGTAAACCCTAAACTTTAATGATTAATGTAACGGAGACCCAATTAAGGAAAAATGTCAAATGTGACTGATTTTTAGGTCCTCAGAACATGAGCTATCCTTAGACTACACACCCACACACACATTACATGCCAGAGGCTGCACATTACCCACAGCTTACAGAGGTCCACAGGTTAATACCATGAAATAAAGACTCAAATTTAGAGTCAGCTCACTGGTTCCACACTAATGTGTTAACCCCCGCGGAGTGTAGTAATTACTTGCAGCGATGCACCAGTTATGGTCATTGTAGACTAAAGAGAGGAAGGAATGTGTCATAATGCACTTGTTTGTACCCAAATGTTTAAATGCACTTATTGTAAGTCGCTTTGGATAAAAGCGTCTGCCAAATGACATGTAATGTAATGTAATTATGGAATTTGTGTTCAGCAAAGACTAATGTGTCTTTGATTGTGGCAAATTGCTGCAGATGGCTGATAATCATGGCCCAGAGACTTTTAAGGGCACAATGGCACTGAGAGATGATTCTTGAAGGCAGTTGTCACTTTCAGAATTTCAGAGTTGAGAATTATCATTTGGTGTTTGGTAAAAAGAAAATAATAAACATATAATCCAAATTCATTATCAGGTCTTCTCGCAGAATATATCTATACCATCTAGGACACTATACTATTACAATTCACTTGTGACACAAATGCCAAATTATTTATTGATTTTACATCTGTTGCTACTTTTAAATCTCATTGGATTTTAAGGCTGTGGAAATATTTCTCCAGGGAGAGCAGCACTCACACCTTCCCATAGCATACATCTCTGTCTAAGATAACGCCTCAGGTTGAAATTATTTCTTATCTACATCAGCAGAATGTGTCCAACCAGTCCACTGTATCAAATGCATATGTGGTTCGCCCCAGTGTCTTTTTTTGTGTGTGTGTTTTATGAATAAATGAGTGACAACTCAATATAGAAAATTAGAGGATGTTAATTTCCTGCTTTGGAGACAAAGTGGCTGGCATTAATAAACTGTATTAAATCAGTGGTAGCAGAGCTTAATGCTTCTCAGAAAGGAACTCGTGTTATTGTGGAGTGCTGTTCTCACGAAACAGTGTAGGTGGGAGAACAGAGAATACAGTCAGCAATTAGTACTGCTTGTCTGGCAGCTTTCTATCTTTATAAAACCAACTGGTTTGCAATAAAGTAGTGATGAAATAAGCAAGAGAACCACATCAGTGGAAATAAAATTAACGGTTACAAAACAGCTGCGAGCCATCACATTTGTCGTCTTTGGTGTGTGTTTATTGGATTCTGTGCAATTCTCTTCACACGTAGGTGTAGAATTATCTGTTCGCGTAGGCCTTGGAGAAATAGCAAGTTATACAGCTCAGTAACTCGTGCTTAAATCAAATTTATTTTACTTATATGTGAAAATACAGGTAGAAGTTCACACAGCTGTATATGCACATTCCAACACCTTCGAATAAAAGGCGAGGGGAGTGCAACTTGTTTGGTGGCATCGTCTTTACTAGCTGTGCTTCAAACTACAAAACATTTGCCGCAGATATCATATCGCGTTATGTGTGACATATGAATTATGGGAAGCTGACAATTTCAATATTACACTGCCCGTTATCTATTGTTGACTTTCTATCAGATAAACCAGTTATAGCACTGGCCTTATTTCTATAATTGGATGCCAGTAAAATAACAATCAAGAGAAATGGACTGTAATATACACTCAGCAAGCTCATTGCAGCGTATGGTCTTTACTCCTCTGAGACTTTATTAGAGATCTAATATAAACTGTCATGGTGGATGTTGCCTTCTGATGGTAAAGAATGGTTTCTAATAAGCAATTAGTTGTCTATAAGGCCCAGTTTAGCACCGGATTACACAATCTGGTGTGGTTACATCTCCTCTCTCCATCAAGGTAATGAACTCACTTTATCAGCCTCAGGAAATGATTCAAACGCTGGCACATTGTGTGTCTGCTGAGTGCATTTCAGCAACCCACAACAATTATTATATTCATTTGTAATTAATCAGTAACACCCACCCCATCATTGTGTATTCTATCTTTAACATAAATCAAAGTGCGTTTGATTTAATGAAATATTTTACATGCTAAAATAAATGAAAACGACGACACCCTTGACTTACTATTTTTGTTGCTCAACCATTAGTGGCATTCACTGTCACAAATCACAAAGTGACCTCTGTAACTCCCAGTGAGATTTCTGCATCTGCCAACAGGTAGTTTGGCCCAGTCTTCCTGAACAAACTGCTCTAGCTGCCTCAGGTTTAATGGGCACTTTTTCCGTGATGTCTTTTTCAGGTCTTTCCATCAATATTCCATAGGATTAAGATTTTTTTTAATTTTTTTTTCTTATCAGCTATTCTTGGGTGCTTCTACCTGTATGTTTTGGGTCATTATCCTGTTGGAGGACCCTTTTTTTTTATTTTGCCCTGCACAGATTCAAGGCAGGGCATAAAAGTAGCCCCATAACATAACCACATAACCAAGCACCCTCCATGTTGCCCACTGTGCTTCCTTTATCATATTCCTGATCAGTACACAAGTAAACACTTTTGACTTGTGGAACAACACGATTTCACACATGAGATGAACAGCAGCATCCTTGTGTGAAGTTACTGTGTTTCACTGTGGCCTCCACCCCTCCTCCTCCCAGCTTTAACTTCACTCATCACTCTCTGACAGTGCCCTCTGTTCCCATCATCATTGCTTCAGGTGCCGGAGGTTGCCCAACGCTAAAACGTAACAATAGGTCGTAAAAAGCTGCTCCTGCAGACAATCTATGGTGTCATTTTATTTTTTTTTTCCACAGGAGCACAGTCTCCTTCAGACAGATGAACACGTCTTCCAATTTAAAGCAGATCTGTCCCATGACAGCCCCTATACTGGAGCTATCACCATTGCTTGTGTTGAGTCGACGCTCACATGTGTCGTATGTGAGCATGACATGGGTTTGATGGTTAAAATGAAAAGGTTGAAAAATTCAAGTCGATGCTGCAAAGTGTAAACTGTAGGTACTGGTATATGGAGGGTTTTATTGTCAAGTCAGTTATTGCTGTTCTACAGTATATGTAAGCTCTGTGCTCATCCATCTCCCACATGATGACAGGATATAGCTCATGCCCAGGACAGCTGTCTGCAGACACTGTTGCCTGACAGATAGGGGCAAGAGAAGAGTGACAGTGACAGAAAATAACAGATCATTTATATTAGAACGATGTAGCACTGCAGCGATAAGTAGATGGAAAGCAAAGGTAAACAGTTTTATCTAGTTTTGTTCAATTTCCGTGCAGACTGCAGTGTGTGTGAGAGAATTTATCTGTTTAGTTTGAGCAGGTGAATACACACTTGGGCTGCAGTTTTTTTTTTTTTTTCTGTGTGTCTCTGTGTGATTAATGCCATCTTTGTGTGTGTGTTTGTGTGGTTCCCCTGGGGGGATTTTGGCCTGCTTTTGTCCCCAACAGTGGAGGCTCTTCTCTGGGAGTAGCTGAGTTCACTGCATTGCTCCCTGATTGATGGAGTTAAAGAGAAAGGAGAAAAGGCCAACAACTGTGGAGACACACAAACTCATGCACACCTACATATTTTTGTCTGAGGCTGCCTCATCGGTTCATTGTTGGATATATTTCTCACTGAGGGTATACTTTCCCCCCCACTGTGTTTCATGTTTTTGTGCATTCATGAGATTAAGTGAATCCGTAATCATGTAAATGCTCCAGTGAGTCTCAGCAGTAAAACTAGTTACTGATTTAATGTTGTGTCGGCGCACATGTAGAACTGTACAGTATGTACTGTGTAAAAATGTGTGTGTGTGTGTTTTTGTGTGTCTGTGTTCACATTTGTGCTTGTAAATCTGAGCACACAATTAATGAGAGGTCAAGTCCTGCTAGTTGCTCTTCTGAGAACCATTGTGGTGTAATTTCATATTCATTAGGTATTCCCTTCCAAGCATTTCTGCAAGAAGATGGCACCATAATTTTATGAATTGCCCTGCAACCAGACTTGATATAATGCATCTATTCCCCCATTCCCAGCTCTGCATTGTGCACTTACCAGCCTTAATTCAGCGGTGAAACATGCTTCAAGTGCAAAGTCTCTGAAGCAGCTCAAGGTGTTATGCTCTCTACTCAACTGTGCCTGAATATCTCCCATAAAAACATCCCAAAAAAACCAATCTAACTACTTCTGCTCTTGTTCTCCTGTGCCCGAACCCATCCCAGTGCACCACTGTGCATTTTAATAAACTCTAATTACAGTGTATTTCTTTTTACTTCATTTTTGTATTTTCACTTTTGGTCGGACGGTTGTTTAATGCACACCCACAGGGCATGCTGCTGCTGCTGCTGCTGCTGCTGTTGCTGCTGCTGCTGCTGCTGCTGCTGCTGCTGCTGCTGCTGCTGCTGCTGCTGCTGCTGCTGCTGCTGCTGCTGCTGCGTTAATTCAAGCAAACTCACCGTATTTTACCCTGTATACCTGGAAGGTTTGTATACATCCAACTCTCATTTACATCACTGACTGGGAGGCATAGTGGCAGTGGAGAAGATGTTTGCTGAATGATTGTTATTAAATGATGTAGCAGATGAGAGGTGTACACCGCAGTAGTGTGAAGGTTAAAGCACGCGTAGAACATTGATTGTTATACACTCCCTCGCGAAAAAGAAGAGCATGTGTTTCAATATAGGATTTTCTCAAGTGGCTTTTGAAGATATTGTGTTTTTTGTTTGGCCTTCACCAGGCACATAAATCAAGTACTCACCTGTGCTGCACTTGTTTAGTGTCGGTGTCCAGTCCAGGTTGTGGCGGCTGCTCTAATTTAGCTGAATGTCTCTAAGAGAGTGACGCAGTTATGATTTCTTGGGATTTTCCTTTGTCTGTGTTTGTTGTTTTAATAATTGAATGAGAGGTATTGAACAGAATATTGTGTTTCTCTCCAGGCAAAACAATAAAGAGTGGAGTCGACACCTTCTGTGCTATAGGAGTTTATGATTCTCTGAGAGAGGGTTTCCATTTTATTTAGATAAGGGCTGAAAATGTCAAGTAATTTATTTAGAATAAATCATTCTTTCAGAAAAACAAGATTCTAAAATGACATCAATATGTGTTAGCCCACAACCAAACAGATTTTCAGTTTAATACAAACTTCTACATTAGAAATATATAGATAAAACATGTCAATATTTTTGTTTTATACTTGCAATGAATCTATTACTAATTTTCTTTCCAATAAAGTAATTAATTCCATTTTTAAACGACTGAACCTATTGATTGGGCATTAGGAGTCACCCAGTCTGCCACTCTCCATGTTTACTGCATCTAAATCTCCTACGTCTTTTCTCAGCGTTAATCTTAGCGATCGCTGCTTCCCGTCCTGCAGCAGTTTCTAAATCAGTATTCACACAGTCACAAAGTGGTCATGGCTCACTGATTTGAAGCAGCAGCAAGAAGTGTTTGGTTTGCACTAATGAACATGAGTAGCATATATTATTACAGCGCCGAGGCACAAGTCATGTTCTGTGAGTTTATTGGGAGTGGGACTAGCGTGCGAGCTAAGGAGCAACGATGCTGATGCAAGGCTGAGCACAGAGATAGAGATGCTCATTGCTGAAGTTGTAATGCACATGAAAGCACTTGAGAAAGACAATAAACTAGATCTGACCACTTTCTTAGCAAACCCACAGTTTCACAAGTTTTCAGTAGCGAGACTGCAACTTTGTACATGAAGTGAAACTATTGCTATAATTTTCTTTACTGGGGGAAAAGTTTTATATTGACTCGAGGCTAAAAGAAGCTTGTGTCTCTCTTTGCTTCTGTTAAGCAGATTTCTTGGCATTTTTCAGGCATGGCTACTAGGTAAACTCAGCTCTATACCCCGATGGCCATCAATGATGTTCTTTTTTTAATTCAACATCTTGTTGTCTTGTATGGATGGTTGTATGGAAAACCTGAGTTGGTCCCAGAGAAATGTCTTGTTCTTTCTCAGTGTATATCCATTTAGTCCATCCGTCCATCTTCTACATGAGTGTTATAAACTCCATGCAGAAAGGCCCTTGCTCCAACTGGGTCACGAAAATTAACATTAATCAGTACAGAGCAATACAGGACCCCAGGAGCCTGTTCATTAGCGGGGGCATGTTCAGTATTGGATATCCATTCTGCATTCAGCAACAATTAAGTGAATCACTGACAAGGGCAGTAATGTGATACAAACTGTACCAATGAAAGGTATCTATGGAGTAGTTGGTGGAGGTGGACAGGTGGAAAAGAGAGACGCAATGAGAGGCAAAAAATTGTGAAATTGCATTAGCAAGCTTTTCAAAGTTGAGGTCAGAGCCTCTGATGGTTCTGCTGAGTGGAAATCACAAGAAGAGAGTTTGTTTATTGTGCAGTCAAGTGCGTCAAGTCTGTGTGTTTGTGTGAGAAGTTATTTTCTTTATTTTTACATGTTTGGTATGTCTGCAGTCTCCCTTAAGCTTTTAAGCAAAGATAGAAATTCATGTTTCTCCAAGTCTAACTTCTCCACCTACCCCTCTGGTAACCCGTTAATGGACACCAGGTGTATTTGTACTGAACTGGTTTCTGATACAAGGCGAGATGCAAGGTGTGAGAAATGGGCCCAGAACCCTCGGTGCAAGGTTAAAAACCAAGAAATATTAAGGTTGTGAATGAATGATAGGACGAGAGTTGATTCTGAAATATGAAACAGTCGGGCTAAGAGAAAGAAAAGTTGTTGTTTTTTTAAAACTGAGAGAGTGCAGAGGGGAAAAAAGAAGCCTTGTTGAGTCAATATCCACTCTCCCCATGGCTAAAACACTTCTCTAAAGCTCTCACACTGGTCTGGTCTCTCTCCTGCTTTCTTTGTTTATTTTTATTTGCCTCCTCTGCTCCTACTTTCCCACTAACAGTGAAGGTAAAAAAAAATAAAAAAAGATTGCTGCTGCAAAACGACCTGACAAGAAAGTGATGCAGAGTGCTGATGGACACAGAGTCTTGACGTTAGATAGAAAACAGATTGTTTATTAATGCAATTTAAAACATTTGTTGCATTACCCTGCTTTCTATCTTATCATTTCATGATGAAACATCATCAATTATGGGAGGTGGCCATCCCAGATTGGTGGTTTCTGGAGTCAGAATTAACATAGAACATGTTGTGTGTAATTGTGCTTGGAGACAAAAAAAGACACATGTTTGGGTTTTTTAACACTTTACTTACTGTTCACCTTTATGTCAGTCACACCATTAAATTATTAACCTTATAGACTGATACTCACTGTTGCATATATATGTGCATCTCCATATGTAAGAAAACTCTTCTCATCTCTGTTTATTCATTTAATAACATATAGGAATTGCCTCATCAGTGGATGAATGTCTAGAGAGGTACAGCTCTGTATATTGTTTTGCTACTTCAATTAGCCAGTAACAAATTACAACTCTTACCAAAATGCACTTCAAATCACAACATGCTGGGTAAACTTAACCTATACTTAAAGGTTGGGTTGCAGATCCTGGAAGAACTGTTGCAGCTGGCTACATTTTGAATTCAAATGCCCAAGCCCCTTTCGTCAGAACTCCCTCCGAAGCTACGCCTCCAGAACACAGGAACGCGCATCCAACACAGATTCATGAGCACTGCGCGGCATCTGTAACTTTCGGTACTTTTTCCGGTGATGCTTTTTTTGAACGAAAAAAACAACAAATACTCTCCATTAGAAACAGCCATGTCATGATTTTGCGGCCCTTTCTGGGCGTTCAGTTGTCGCCACCATTCAAACACAGCACCAACATTCACTCTGGTCATGGATCTCTCTGCATCAGCCTTTTTCTTGGCAGTATTTCGTCTTTCGTTTTTGACCATCACCTGTTGCTGGCTCCTTTTCTGCTATAACGTTGCTGCAACTGTCTCGTTGAAAGTTTAGCAAGCTAGCGTAAGCTCTGGTGTTGTCATCTGAGCATGCGCGATTACTGCATGAAGAAGGGTATGTGTATAGGGGTGAGGGGGATGTGGGGGCAGTTGGCAGTTTGATTGACGCTTCACAATCCAATTAATCTCTTCGGGCTGTTCAATATGATTGGGTGGTGTTTTTACAGTGACAGACATTTTTCATTTTTGTGACAATGCATTAAATAATTGGTTAGAATCACAGTTTCTAACCAATTAGAAACTAGTGGTTAGAAACTACCGACTTACCTACCTACCTTTACCTTAATGTAAATAAAATAAAATGCATGTTGATTTCGGGAAGATAAAGAAGTCCTGTTGCTAATTATGTCTGTTCTTGTCACACTGTTTCAATTGCCAGTGTGAACAAAACAACAAAACACCAGCACTGCTTTAAATGAGCACAGCCAAACTTTCCTGTATGAAAAAAAAAAATGCACATTTTTATTCAAGATGTATACAGTTTGCATGTGGTAAACTTGATTCACTGGCCCTGGTTGGCACTGTTGCACAATAATGACACATTTTCCTTCCACATTTGTCTTTAAAATTGGACTCTGTTGGGCGTTCAACATAATCAATATATCTTAGGTAACAAAATTCATCTCAAACCAGACAAAAAAATAACAGGGGGGAAAAAAACATGTGTAAAAAATATGTAATGGGAAAATGCCTCTATTATACAATAAAATACTATTGTACTGTTATTTTGAAAAAGTCTGCTGTTCGCTTTCAGAGGGAGCTGGTGTTCTCTGTGCCCTCAGGAGAAAATTACCCGACTCCTTTGTTCTGACTTGATTAAATACATTTCTTCCAGTAGCACCCTGTTCTAGAGTATATGCACTATGTTTAATGTCTTCAGCACACACAACTCAGTCTCCCAAACACACACACACACACACACACTTCACTGCCAGAAGAAGCTGAACAGTTTAAGTAAAACTCAAGGCTTAACCACCGATCCAGTTTGCTGAACTTTCTGCTCTATCGACACTTCTGCTGAGATTAAATAAAGCCTAGCTCCTTCCTTCTCTCTCTCTCTCTCTCTCTCTCTCCATCACTTTTTCCTCCCTCCTCCTCGTTTTTCCATTACCTCCTCTCCACCCGTTCTCCATACTGCTGCTCGCGTGCCCTTTCATATGCATTCCGGATTATCATCAAACTGTGATTCTGTTTGTGTGTATGTGTATGCATGAGATGGCACATGTGTACTTATTCATGTGTGGGAATGCCTGCCTGAGATTCCCATTTATATCTCCACTGATCAAATCCGTGTTGTGGAATCCAGAAGAGGCATAAGAGGTGCGGGAAGAAGGAAATTTATGCCAGTGGTGATTACATGAGCTCACTCACTCCTCATTTTATTGGTACTCATTTCTCCATCTCTCCTCATTCTGAGTGTTTACCGGAGTTTCTCATGAGGAAATGATTTGCTGTGTGACGAAGGATTGCTGACACGTTTGCCTTTTTTGTTGGCTTCTTACCATGCAAATTGTTGACATAGTATTGTCACACATCCAGACATATGAGACGTATAGCATATGTATGTTATTGCAGAACACAATGTAGAGAATTGATATTGCATACATAAATCAGGTAGATGTTAGGTGTTGATGTAATATATACATACCTCCTGTTAACCATTTTTATTTTATACCACAACCATATACACTACCTAAAGAAACAATGAACTGAGTTGCCGATGGGAATTTTAAAATTGAAGCTGTATATCTGTTTCCACACGTGAATTTATGTAACTTAATTTTATTATGGTATTTTGTTTATTCATGATAATATTGCGATCTGTCTGCACTTGTGCAGGTCAGAAACCAGCACAAGGTTTATTTGCTCCATATATAACAAATAAATAATTAAAACTGAATCGTTTTGGTTTGTGGACAAAACAAGACATTTGAGAACATCATATCATTCAATCCACATTTTCTGACATTTTATGGACCAAACAATTACTCAATTCATCGATTATGAAAATAATCGATGAATTAAAAATAATTTAACTTACTGTGAGTGCTTTTTATCACGATGAGTGATAATATTGTTTATTGACCCATCACTATTCATTACAGCTAGACATTAGCAGTGTGGGTACAATAATATAGATTCTTTTGTCTTTAAATGCCGCTGTGGTGTGATGACGTGAGCCAGGAGTGTCCCACACTGTGTAATACTCCAGGTTAGGCCACCTATTTCAAAACAAAGGTGGCCTCTGCTAAAATCATTAAAACTGCAGCATGAATAAATGAATAGAGCTCGAATATTCACTGTGAAACAAAGCAGAGTCATTATGTCAAATAGAAAATACTACATTTTTAATCAGTGTAACTTTTGATAGGCTTTCATCTGCAAAACTGTGATTGTGTATCACAGAAAGTGGCTTCAGGTATAGCAATAGTCATAGTAACACATTCCAGTGTGTTACATAACCTTTGGTATTATAGTTTTAGTTGGCAGACTTATTTGTGTTTCCTGTTTGGTCCCATTACACTTTTGAGTGAGTTTTTGTTTCAGTATCACAGGGAGTGAAGGTACCGTTCAATTTTTCATTGTGGTAAGACTGTGTGGAATCTAGGTTTGCCAGAGGAGCAGGTACTTAATCCATGCACAGGAGGTGCAGAGTAAGCAACTGAATATTTAATGCACCTTAAATTGAATTAGCTTTGCATAACATGCTCGGTTACCCTGTTGCTCTGGTCTTAAAAAATGCATTGTGTTAAAGATGGTTCCCTGATATCAGACCCAGAGAAAGCCAGAAACAGTAGCTTTATCACTGTCGTCACGCCACTTATCACACAGTAACTCTGCAGTGTGTGGAGATTTACTAAAACCCCACATCACCTTAAAGGCAAAACACAGTGTAAGACACAAGGAACCAATTGCTGGGTAATTACAGAGCTATGATAAGCACTTTGTTGAAAACTGAGCCTTATGCGGCAATTATTTAAAAAAATATCTCACATTCAAGTGCATTGGATTGCTTGGTACTTGCGGCTGTGGCAGTGGCTGTGGCAGGATAGTTAACATACAGTAAGGATGAACTGACACAGCATAGTTTCTCTAAAACCCGTACAAACAGCTTAGGTCGTAGAGCTGTCACCTTCACCTCTTCATTCATTCTCTTCCTCTGTTTGAGCCTCATTCTTCTCTAATAAAGATCTCTGTCTGAGCCAGTTTAGGGGAGGGTGAAAGTCTGTGGACTCGTGTTAAGCACAGGGGGGATTTTCTGCTCTCTCTATGTCAAGCTGCAGGGTTATGTGGGGTTATGGGAGCATTAGGGAAAGGAGAAAAGGTCTTAGCGATGCCGTCTCCCAACTGTTCTCATCAAAGAAGATTGAGAGAAGTAGACCGGAAAGAGGAGAAAAATTAAGAGGCATCAATAAAGATGAATTGTTAATGACAAACAACTGACAGAAGGGAAAATGACCAAATACTGGCTGGGTGAGGTCGGAAAATCTGACACTAACGCTCGGCATAATGGCTAAATGTGTGTGCTTCCAAAACCTGTGTGGATTAGGTGTGATTATATTTTAGACACATTTACGGCTTAGTTTGGGTTTGTGCACAAATGACTTGGCCAAGGTCGAGGACTTGACTGCTACTGAACACGTCAAACCCCTGCTGACTTCCGTTTGTGATGTTTTCATGTTTTTCTTTTGTACAGAGTCTCTGTGGAGAGTATAGCCAGTGTTTGTTATATACAATCATTTGTAAAAGATTAACAGGTTGCATTTGTTAATGCTGAGTTTTGTACCTTAGTATTGTAAACATAGAGATAATTGCACGGGAAGTTCATATTATTTTAATACTTGACTGATATTTTGACCACATTTGGCACTTTTCAATAATTGAATCCACTATTTGTTGATCCTCCAATTTAATTAGTGTTATTGAGACATATTTCCTCGACAAAAACAGTATTATTTATAAAATATATATATGAAAAAATGTCGCGCTGTCATAAAATGTCCTGTTTAGTTGTTGTAATCAACTGCTAATGCTGTCACTCACTGACTGAAGTGTGTCAGCTGTGTGTATAAGCTGGTCTGACACTTGTTAATTAAATAAAATGAATCAATCATTTCTGTCTGCACGTCAGTGCTGTTGTTGTGCAGCACCCTCTGTGGAGTTGTGTCAACTATTCCTGACTGCAGCAGGAAAAATACTGTGATGTTGTTTTCTTCATGATTTAGCCAGTGATTTCCAGCTCGCGTTCTTATGCGCTCTCTCATTGTGCTCTGCGCTGACCTCCGGCAATGTGAAAAAGCGTGAAATTAAACAACTCCCCTGTGACGGCAATCCCTGAAGGCCCCTGCATTCCACTGTGAACTTCTGGTCGAGCAAATAGTGTGCTTTCACTCTGGCCAGGACAGCTGTGTCTTCAAGGGGGCCATTGCGAAAAAGTGCAAAGCAGTGCAAACCTCTGCAGCCTCCCTGACAGGATGAGCAGCCATGTGGAAAAAGAGCTGTGTTTGCTACAGACGTCCACTGTTTCACCACCGGCCTGCATAGTAATCTGTGTGCTTGGCCTTCCTTTGACCTACAGTTTCATCCCAAGACCCTGAAAAACCTTGTTTAAGTCAGTGTTACTCTGCAAGGCTCTTATTCCCTTTTATTTTCTCATTTAAAATTCTGACAAGAATAGACCAACAAAGCAATTTTTCAGATAAAAGCACTGAACCGACAGAAAAGAAATGTGGATCTCCAGATGTTGATTAGCATCACCAAATGCTTTGTTCTCACAATTTCTTTGAAGAAAACAGACTAATAAATACCTGGACCTGAGGGAAGGTAGCACCATCAGCCAAGGACCAATGGCTAATTATGATTTAATGAAGTCGGTGGTGGAGTGGTTAGCACAGACCCGGGTTTGTGACCCGGGCGGAACAAAGGCCTTTCTGCATGGAGTTTGCATGTTCTCCTCATGTGTGCGTGGGTTTTCTCTGGGTTCTCCGGCTTCCTCCCACAGTCCAAAAACATGCAATATTGTATTGTATGTATTTAATATCTAAATGGACCATAGGTGTGTGATTGTGAGGGTGAATGGTTGTTTGTCTCTGTATGTGGCCCTGTGATGGGTCGGTGAACTGTCCAGGGTGTACCCCGCCTTTGCCATGTCAGCTGAGATTGGCACAGCTCCCCCCGCGACCCTCATGTGGAGGATGGATGGAAGTCTTGATAAAAGAATAAGGCATAAATATAATAAGGGCTAGGTTTAGGGTGAGATTGACATGTTTAAATTGACATTTACACAACAATAAAATGACTCTTTCAGGGCGAACTATGGAAACATTTTTCATTCTCTGGTAATGCCATTGTTTATTGGTCCAGATGGTTAGTCTCTCTAGTGGTTCAGGGAGTACAATGTGCATAGATTATAATAATAACCATCATGCATCAAATGTAGTATCACACCTCCCCCATCCTTTTCACTTGTTCCCAAGCTAAAGCTGCTGCCATAGTCACCGCTAATGTTTGGTAACACGTGTACCTACAGAAATTGTCTCCATTTAATGGAGCGAGTTAACATTCTGGACCACCGCAGTCACCTCAACGTGTCCCAGTGGCCTATAAAGTTTTACCATAATGATGCAGGAAAGAGGACTGCATTTCCACTGTGGGTTAGCAGAGCATGGTGAACTGTAAGGATGAGCACAGGCCAACAGCTCTCCTGCTGCACAGAAAAAAAACAGTTCACCCTCTGTTTAGATCAGGTCCCTGGTTTCCCATTAAGTCTGTTTACTTACTGCAGCTGGAAATGTGTGTGTGTTTGCTTATTATTGTGTCTGGGACCAGAAGCACATCATCTCTTAATAGACACGTTTCAACTGTAGCAAAACGTGAAGGGAATTTAGATTTTCCTAAATCATTTCAGAGGACAATAATTGTGGTTACTTACTTAATATTCATATGTTGATGGAGAATCTTAGGGGAAGTCACACTTGGATTGTGATCCTTGGAGCTGTGATTTCATTCCAAAATATCAGAAGAAATAAGTGTCACCCACTTTGTTGTTGTGTCTTCAGCTGTGCATCTGCTAATGCAACTCATATCACCCTGCGACTTTTGAAATGAAACTGACCAAGTTTTATCACGCACCAGATGGCGGTTCCATATGGCGGAACGATACAGTATAGGCAGTAAGTGTTGCACTATTGTGGTTTCATGGCCTAATGTTTCATTTGAATATATTTTTGGTAAATACTGTATGTTTTAATGCACCTCACAGCAAGAGGGTTCCTGGTTCACGTCCAGGTTCTGGCTTTTCTGTGTGGGGTTTGCTTGTTTTCTTTGTGTGTGAATGGGTTTTCTTTGTGTTCTCTGGTTTGTTGCAGAAAAAGTCGAAGTTAAATGGACACTCTAATTGCGTGTGAATGTGTCAGTGAATTGATGTTCATTTCTATACATTGGCCCCGTGGTGGACTGGCATCCTGTCCAATGTGTACCCTGCTTTTCGCCCTATGTCAGCTGGGCACTTTAACTTGTCATATAATTTTATCCACTGTCTGTAATGTACTAACATGTTACCAAAACAGTTAGGATGTTATTTGAAATATAACGTTAAACCTGTGGGGAAATGTCACTACTGTTTTGGTCTCTGTACCAAAAACTTAAATTCAGCATATAGGCAGGCCACAAAGTTATGCTTAGCCCTATCAGTACATTAGCTGATAGCAGCTGATCTTAGTGCCAGCCCAAAAAGCTGATAGCTCAACTAATTCCCCTCTTTGCATCCAGTTTCCAAATCTCACAGTTTTAAGCTGCCTGCACACCCTGGCTTCCTCCTCTGTAAGCTGCTTTGCCACCCACCTCCACCCCAGCTTTCACATCCCTTCACATGCGCTGTCTGACTCCATCAGCTTCATGTCTGTCGTCAGCGATGCCTACCATGTACTGTACATATGGAAGTTAGGTAACTTCCATATGGTGCAGATAGGGAAGAACAAGAAATCTTTGAAGTGTGTCTGACTGAAATCTATCTTGTGCATTAAATAAAGCCTCAGGCTACAACAAGTCAAGTTAATTCTTTTTATATATTCTAACATAAGTGGAGCACAATGGACACTCTTAATTGACCATAGGTGTGAGTGTACTGGGAAAGGGAGGGGTGGACAGAAGAGTCCTCAATTTATCACAGTCTGCAGTTTTGCCACTATATGTTGTTAATTCTTATACACAATGGTCTTTTAATTAGTGATAGTGAATGTGTTATCTGCATTTAATCCATCCTTATTACACATATTTAATAATAATTTGTGATGTGAATAATTATTAGAACTTAAATTATATGATTGTTAATGAGCAGATAAAACTAAGAATATACATGAAGTCACATATTCATGATTTTACTGAAACTGACTTCACAGTCATATGTTGTGAAATTGTCCCAAAGTGTGATACAGAGAAACAGGCCGATGATACATCATCAGCAGAGATCTGTTCATGATGTACATTAATATTTGAGGTAGCTCCAGTTGAGTCTTATTGTAGCTGACTTTATACAGAAAGCTGCAGGTTCCCATGGTCAAATCCAGCTTTGCCCACCCTCTGACTTCTCCTCCTGCACAACCATTTTGGTTGTACTAAAACATAATGTCAGCTGCAACACAGATTGGCACAAAAAAACTGTGTTTTGAAGATTATGTGTCATTATGACTGAAGTCGTAAGCGAAATGTCAAATACTTTCAAGGCAATCAATTTTATTCCACCACCCTGAGAGACAAACTGAGCTGCAGGAGGGAACTAGGGATGGGCAATAAGTTATCATTTGCCAAAAATTCTCCACAGTAAGATTTTGCAGTCGCACGATAATGGGTTGTATGTGCACAACGAAATCCTGATAGACTAGTTACTTTTGCTGTTTGCTCTACCTTGCCACTGTCAGGAGAGTTTGAATAAATGCAGAATCTGTTTTCACATTGTGTGTTTGATTGGAATCACTACTGTTTTGCAGCAAAGGTGCACTACTTACATTTATAGTGTTAGTGAGGCTCTCAGGACTCAACGCGTTGACAGATTTATAGGCAAAAAAGATGGAGTTGCGTTGTAATAATTTCAAATGATCATCATTGCAGTAAATACCAGAAAATATCACAATAACATTTTTAGTCCATAAACCCATTCCTAACCACAAGCCATTTTTATTAATAAAATATGTGATATTATCTGGTATTGCTCTTTCTGTGGTGCTTTGGTTTTTGTTTAGGTTGAGGCGGATTCCTTCACTTTGCATATCAAAAGCATAGTGTCTGATGTTCAGAATATAGTGAAATATTTACCTGTGATGCCTGGAAGACGGCGTCTCTCAGTTCAGCCACATACTATTCTGTGCTTCCTTAAAATCTCTATTTGATCTCTCTCTTCCTCTCTCTGTGAGTTCCTCATCTGTACTTCATGTATAGAGTGTATCATCGTCATGTTCATTATTTTACCCTTGCAACCTCGTTGCTGAGCGATCTTTGAAGGCGGGTGAAAAAAATAATAATGATCTGTTGTTGAATTGGCGTTGGATGAATGATTGTAGATGTTCAAAAGGGCAGCCTGTGGTAGTTGCAGGCCTAGCTAAATATTTGTTATCCACAGATTCTCCACATGAAAGGACTGAAAGGACATTTCATTTGCAATAATTATTACTTCAAGTTTAACTCTTACCTAAAAGTTGAACAAAGAACCAAAATACATTTCTGTTTCAGTAGTTTGTGCAAAAGTCTCACGGCACCACCAGCTTTGTTGCTTTTCATCATTGACATTTGGATTAAAATGATGTGACTGAAAGTTGGTCTTATATATTAGCATATAACTGTCAATGAGTTGAACTCATACAACATGTGTGTGTGATGCTCAAGCATGTCTCGAATAAACCTGGCGTAATAGACGTCTTTCACAGCAGATGTTTTACCAGTGACTTTAATTAGGGTTCCACTTCAGTTTTGAGAAAGCGAGTGTCGTGCCGTTGTTCAAGTGTACACTAACACTTGACACTTTAATGCAGGGGGGTCAAACTCAAATGGCCTGGGGGCCAATGAGCGTCTAGTCTGGTCAAGAGGGGGCCAGTCTAGAGAAGAAAAAGTGGGGGGGGGGGGGAAAGCAACTGTTCAGTAGCACTAGCTTTACATTAAAACAAAATATTCCATTATGATATCGCAGTTAAGATATTCATGATGATATTCGCCAAATTTCAAAGTAAAAGTGTTGATATGGAGTGACGTACACTTCACAATAAAAACATATTTAAGATGCAAAATGAATCTATTTATATCAAAAACAGACACCAAACAAGCTTATTTATTACTTATGAATGGTGCATGTAATCACTTAATAACGTGATAATTATGTCTTATTATTACTGTTGTAAAAACATTGCTAGCGAACATACAGTACATTATCTTATATTCTGTCTATATTCTATCACCTCGCTGGCAGCTGTGCCTCACACTGTGTTTCAAAGAAGGTGACACCTCTCCTTTAATGGACGTCATCTTCAGTAGTTAGCTGTAGGCAACTGCACTTGGTTAAGTTTGAAGACATGTCACCTCTCATTTCAAGACAATGTGTGTGAGCAGTGTTTCTCTGAAGAATACTCTAACAACAACGTTTCAGGTTGTCTGTGTACTTAATGTGATCAGACTTCTTTGTCTTAGGCTTGACAACTCGCAAAATGATGCCTTTGAATGCTTGTTTTCAGCAAATCACGGTTACACTCTCCCTTTTATCAAATAAAAGCACAACTGTATACTTGAAGTTGAAATGTACCTAAGCAAGATTCGCACACTGCCTCGGCTTTATTTGCCGTAGAGGCTACGACCTTCTCATTCTTCCAGGAAGCCTGAGATGGCTGCGAGTTATTTTGTTTGTGTGCTGCCCGCATGACGTTGTCGTTGCCTAAAAGCATGAGTCCCCACTGACAGTGACACTGCGCAAAAATAGAGGTGCAAGACAATTTGCTGCAAGAGGAGCGAAAGAGTGGGTGGCATATTGATTTAACAGTGTTAACTAATGAGTAACACGAATGGCTGATGAAAGATGTAAATAGCTTGTCATTCAATTTGCCAACAATCCTCTCCCGTGCAGGTTCAGCTTCTCCTCCCGCTGCAATCAGTGGCCTGAAAGCTCACAGATATACACACAAAGGCAGCAAGAGTATGAATAATTTAGTGCTAATGGAGAAATAAATAATCCCCTCATTCGCTAAGGGGTAATTGATTCAGGGGAAGAGTTTGCCCCTCTGCCATCGCTCCCTCCATCTTCATCTGCTCTTCCTCCTCTCCGTCATCCCGCTATTCCCACATTCTGCCTGTCTATCTGCAGACTGCTCTCTCCCCAGGGCTTTGGTGTGTTCCATTACTGCTCACCCTGCTCATGACAGCTACTATTAACCTTGGAGGTGTATGTGTGTGTGTGTGTGTGTGTGTGTGTGTGTATTAAGTATCTGCCAGAGCTTGTTCTCGGGCAAGCACACTGAGAGTGGGGTCAGGCAACAGAGAGTGAGACAGAATGTGTGTGTGTGTGTTGTACATATGCATGGGTTTGTCAGTGTGTTTCTTTGAGTGCCCAAAGAAGAGAGAGAGACACAGACAGACAGACAGGTGGATTAAAGGAGTGAGAAAGCTTGCTTGGAGGTGTTTCTTTGAAGGTGTGCGAGTTTGTGTGTGTATGTCTTACCTCTTTAGGACCTTTTCTGGAATAAACACGGACCTCGTCAGGACCAGTAGTCCTCATGGCGATCAAATTCTGGTCCTAATGAGGCGGAACTTCATATTTGAAGATCTGGTCAAGTTTAGCGCTAAGAATGAAATTGTGGTGAGGATAAGGTTAGGGTTAGACATTAAATACTTATAGTTGTCCAAATGACTGGAATTCAATGCAGTCTCTTCAGAAGACTAGCTGGGGAGGCCGAAGCCTGATCCTGAGGCAAAATCAAATTTCTGAGACTCTCGTGAAAGCTGCAGTGCACACTTCTGCATAACTTCTGGTGATTATTTGTTTGTGGTTGTTGTTGCTGATGTTGTTGTTCTTCCTGTGTTTGGTCATGAACAGAAACAGCATGTAACATTATTTGTATGCTGCATCCTTCATCTGAAAAACGGGCTCTGTCAAGCAATACTATCAGACCTGACTTGGGGATGCATTTGTGTGTAAAGCTGCACTGAGCAGTAGAATTCACTTCAGTCATACTGTTTAAACCTTTTTAAAACTGCTGTGCAGGGACGTTGCAGAGTCACAAAGGAAACACAGAGAGAGTCATGTGGAGCTGATGCCCCTTTACAGCATTATGAATTTGGTTTAAATGTAACAGACATGTGTTCATATTTTAAAGTTACACACTACAGTTTTAAGGTTAGGGATAAGGTTTTGGTTAGGCTGTCCAAATGAATAGAAGTTAATGCAGAAATCTGTTTTTTGTTTTATGTATGTGTGTGTGTGTGTGTGTGTGTGTGTGTGTGTGTAAACAGGTGGGACATATGTAGCTGTAGACGATGAAATTGACTCTTTTGTGTGTGTGTGTGTGTGTGTATATATATATATACACAGTATATATATATCCTTCTCTCTCTTCCACTCATCCACTCTCACTTTGTTCCACCCTCGACTCAAGCCAACTCCCCATAATGAAACTCTAATGGTCTGCCATTCGTTTCCGCTCTTTGCTTAGTGAGGTGATGCAGCAAGGGCTAATGGCTCTGTTTGTGTGTGTGTGTGTGTGTGTGTGTGTGTGTGTGTGTACATGTTTGTGTGAGTGTCCGGGACTATATCACAGATTGGGAGACAGTGGTATCATCAGCCTATGGGCCCTATAACATTCCACATGCTGCAGTAGCCAGGTGCCCTCTATAACTCTAGCTAATGTCTCAATACCACCCTATTTACTGCTGTGAGGTGAATGTTAGATTTAAGTGTGTGACTATGTGTGTGTGTGTGTACGTGTTTGTGTTGGCAGGAGAGAGAGATGATCCTTGAGGGAAAGGAGATAGATGGAATAATGCATGTTTTAAATATTATTACTATGCAAAATCTGGATGGGATATTGGGAGGCATTCAAGCACTGATGGGACTGCTAGTAATGGTAGCAGTGTCTGGGGCTGGACACACACACACACGCACAAACACACACACACACACACACACACACACACACACACCTTCTATACGAAGCTGACAGGCATAAATGACTTAGATTAATGATACCGCAAACATTGTGGAAATACAGGTGGTTCATTTTCTTCAAACTCTGTGTCTGTTTTCTCATTTGATGATTCATCTCCGGGCACCTTAACCACTGTGCATGCGTGTGGTCATATGAGTGTGCACATGTGTATGTGTAACCCATCACACTGCTTTTGATTATCAATGATAGGCAGCGTAATGAGGTGTCATAAAATCAGATTAATTCGGAGCTGGGCGAGAAACCAACGCCAGATGCTGCCTGCCAGCCTCACACACACACACACACACACACACACACACACACACACACACACACACACACACACACACGGTGTGGCAAGAAGGATGATATGAGGTCTTTTGTCTCAATACGTCTTTTGTGTATATGCACACCTGCATCAGCTCTTGTAAAGGTTAATACAACTCCGTCTCTGTGACAAGATCAATACTTCCTTTTATTGTCTGTCTCCACACATTCAATTTGAGTTCACAAATGAATTGTTTTTGTACAATTAAATATCTTATCTCTACCATGTTTTGGTCTGCTGATCACATATTTTACATTCCTATAAGGAGGAGTCTCAAAATATAGGGTTGAGAAGTGATGAATAAGAATAGGTTAATGACAGGTGACACTGCTGATGAGTCAATGTGTTGGTGAGCAGAGAAGAGATGGCTACAAAGATCTAAAATCATTGCTTGTATGAGCAGCGTCAGTGCTTATCTGTGCTAGTATTTCTACTCTCCTGCATGAGATGCTTGACCATCAAAGATGATCTCCTTTGTTGTCTACTGAGTCAGAAGCAGAGAGGCTCTTTGGTTTGATGCGGCCATGGTTTGGACCACAGCATTTCACAGAGGTCAACCCTCTAACCACTAGGTTACAAACTGGCGTAAAACAGTTTTTGATCATTATTAAATGTCATGGGACAAATGAGTAGACCGTAACAACTCATTGACAATGACAATCATAGATCACCAGCAAAGAGAAAATCATTTTGGCCATTTTATAGACTGAAAGGACAGACTGCTGACTAACTACACATTTCAGATTAGATCATTTGCATTAATGAGTAGATGCAAGACTTCCTTATATGAGCAGTGTCTTATGAAAACTTTATAAATAGAACGACAAGTGTTACATATCCTCATAAAATATTCTTTCCGAAGAAAAATTAAAAAAATATGTTGAACAATCTGGAAGTCATCTTTGTCTTTCTGTGGCTCTATTGATCGACTCATATATTGATCTGACACGCAACTCAGTAATTTCTGTCTGGTTGCCTGTAAGCGCCTCTCAGTATTCAATTGCGATATATTATGGACTAAATGAAGGAAAAGGTCAGTTGCTGTTGGCAAGTAAACCATTATCTTTATGACAAAATAATGGCATAGGGATGATATGCAGGAGCAGAGGGCCTCAGTGTGCTGTACTGTATATGCTGTGTGGAACCACACACTTTAGCGTGCTCACAAATGCTCTCTCTCTCTCTTTCTCTCACACTCGCTCTCTTTCACACACAGAAGCCTGTCTAATTAATGCAGGAACCTGCTGGCAACCGAGAACTGACCTCAAAAGAACTCTCTCCTCTTTCCGCTCCTCGCCTCCCTCTGTCTGGAACTTTTTACCATTTTTGGAAATTTGGGTTGTCAGAAAGTGTAGCTACCTGTAACCTTAGCCATCAAATCTAAATCTTGCAAAGTGCCTTCTTGAGCCAGATATTAACTGTCTCTTTGTTTTTTTTTCCCCCCTCCTGTTGTCATTGAACAGGAAGCCTGTCTGTGCCTATTATTAATCCCTGTTCGTACATTTGTGTGTGTCAGTCTGTACTCCAGTAATTACTGCTAAGCATCCCTCTGCTATATCCTCAGCAGTCCCTCTGCAGACTGCATTATTGAACTAGACATTATTGTACTTAAATGGGGGAATATTCCTTCTTTTATCACATCTATTTCTTCCTCTGTATCTGTGTGTGCGAGAACATGTGCTCGTTGCGTTTGAATGTTTAACTTGGAGGTACTTTTAATCAGGGTTTTTGAAATAGTCTGCGTATGCATTTGTGCACGATGCAGTGCGATTGTGTGTCTGTCAGGCTTTTGATTCTTAAATATTATTCTCCTGTCATTACTGATCTGATGATCCAAAGGGGTCGGCCGTTCTCGCTCACCTCCCGCTTGCACAGTAATGAAAAGAAGGGCTCATATTATGAAAATAACCTCTATCTGCCACCAACACTGTGCCAGACCAGAAGAGAAATGGGAGGACTTTGATGTCTCTGTTTCCTGGTCAGCTTTCTGTGCAAGTGGCCTGGAGGTCTGGTTAAAGATAGAGATGGAGAGCAAACACATCGAAATTAGACCGGGATGATTACACACCGCTCTCAACTTCCACCACGTTATTGAAGAACTCCTCTGACTGACACTTCTCACTTTGTTTTGGAGAGATGAAGATGGAAGGGTGTAATTACAGAGTGGGTGTTCCAGAGAAAGAAAAGAAAGGAAAAGAACAAGGAAAAGAGGATAGAGAGTGACTCATTGCCTGCAATGATATGTAATATATAGTGCAAATTCTGTATATACTGATTTAGTTTATTTTGCATATATCCCTGTTACATTCCAGCGTACTTTCATCTCACTTTCTCTTTGGTTTATTATTCACCCTGTACATTAGTTTATCTTTATCTATTTAGCATGAGGTGTGACGAGCATACATTATTTATCTGTTCATTTAAGGAAAGCAGTGGGGTGTGAAATTACCTGTAGCCAACAGCCCACATGATAAATATCGCACATTTTAGTTTCCCTCTGATTCTGTCAGTATAACAACAGAGTCAGGCCACACTCACCAGTTTTCTCATCTGGGTTTTTTTTCTTTCTTTTTTTTTGTAACAGAAATGCATGTTCCAGTCAAGTGTTGAGTTGCATTCCAAGTTGCTCAACTTCAGTCAGGGAGAAAACAGAAATGTGAAAGGACTGGAATTATATGGTGACTGGAAACAGGATTTCTGTTACAGGAGAGAAAGTGGGAGCAACAGAGTGGCAACTCTTTTACTGTACGTTTGTGTTTGGAGCTATGGAAATGTGCACAACAGCTAATTCATCAAAACCACAGGCAAGCTCAGCATGAAGGAAGCTTGCATTTGCTGGGATGAAGAAGTCAAATATGAGGTTTGTACCAAAAAAAAAAAGGTCTGTCTGTCTTGGTTAAAGAATGTTGCCATTTAAAAAAAGTATGGTAATCTAATTTAATATATTGCAGAATTTGTTAATATTAACATTAATATATACACTGTAAAACGCTACAGCCCCTTTTAGTTATGTCAAATTAATACTTCTATTTAACTCAAAGAGCTCTGACAAGTTTTGGATTTTAAACTTAAGTTTGCACGTTTTCTGAATTTAAACTTTAAGTTCTATGTTGTGTTGACAATTGATGATCTTGATGTGTTCACTTAACTAGAATTTCTGAGTTATGATTAAATTGTGCGTGGGTGGTGAAAAGGGCGGGCTTTCATTGAGCAGGGGTGAGGGGGGATGGCAGGTGGCAAGATGGGAAAAAAAAGCAGCTATTACTTTTAATCTTGAAAGAAAATCGTCTTTAAACCATGGCAAAGTTTAAAGGTATATAAAATGACCTGTCTGCACATACAGCTAAGTTTTGTGTTCACAATTATGAATCTATAATCTATAAATATAGAAAAAAGTGGTAAACAAAAGAGGACTACTTTCCATGGCGGATGGATAATATGCAGCGCTACCTGATAACAACCTGTGAATAGTGGCGGACTAATTTTCTCATCGAGTTGGAGCAGCAGGACCCCTAAAGGAGAGGAACTTTCCTACTGATTTACCTTACCGAAGGTGAGTTTTTATATATATCTTTTGATTAAGTATGTGTAAATCAATCTTAATGTTGTTTAAAATGATGTTTGAATGTAGATTTTAGTTTTTAACTGTAGCTGAAAACTTAATTGAAGTCGATAATAAGCTAACTACCGTGACCTTGTTAGACTCATTGTGGGCAAATTTCCTTAACCGCGCCTTTTCTAAAAAAGTACATAATTCAAAAACATTAACCAATTAGGTCCGTTTTTATATATATTTAATATGTCTGGTTTTTAGCTAGACGGAGAGATGAGACCTTCATTTGCGTCAGACCTTCGTTTAATTTTAATTTTTTTTTCCAATGTAAACCTGTGTTGTCAGTTAAACACGTAATTAGCGGCGTAAAAGCAAACCTCATTTTAACGGCGGCAATTTTTTTTATCGCGAGATCAACGTTCCTTTTGGCCGAGCAAAATTTGTAGTTTTTTCACATACTGTTGCAACAACTAGTAACGTTAAAAAAACTACAACACCACACCGGATATAGCTAGACCGGAAAGAGTAGTAGGTGAACGTTACGTTTTGAGTGGATGACAGCGCTCCTCCGTCTCCAAGCGGGCTCTGCGTATCCAACACAGCCTGGATCATTTCTCGCCGCACTCCCTACATCCAAGTAATGATGTATGCAGTGTTATCAACTAAGCTGGCTGACCCCCCCAAACCGTAGTAAGGATACGTCCAAAGACCGCTAGCTCCTTTAGCTCGGGTTAGCTCGTTACGGCAGCAACACACTAAATCACGGGACTTTGTCTGCGTTGAAGAACTGCACTTTATTCACAGCACTGCAGGGTGATACACAGCCTCTCTTATTATTGTGCGGCTCGCACAATAAGAGGAATAACTCAAAAATATGCAGGGTGACAGAGATATTCACCTGCGGCTGGCTAATGTATGTCTGATATCATGTATGTATATGTGCTATGTAATGTCTCTTCGTAGAATAAGATGTGTAATAATAATTAATCTAAAATAATATTTTGACACATTTTGGCTTGAACAAATATTGCGTCTCCTGCAATTTGAAATTGCAGTAAGCTGTATTGCTATTTCAATAACATTTGTATTAATTGTTCAGCCCTACACTACAGTATATGCCAATATTGTTTAAAATAAAAAAAACATTTGCAGAAAGTAAGCTGATCCACTTTTCTATGTTGATAAGAGCTTTGAAATGAGAAAAATAATGGGACAAAAATAAATCAAGGGACATTTAGAATAGATAAAAAATGTGTGATTAATTGCGAGTTAACAATGACATTAATGTGATTAATCGCAATTAAATATTTTTATTTTGACAACACTAGTAATCACCTGATGTTTCCGTCAGTCACTATTGAATTAAAACGAATGTTGCTGTAGACTAAACTGGTTCCGTCTGTTGACGTGTGTCTTAGCCAGCAGAAAAAGGGTGTATGAGGAGGGTCAGTGATGCTGTGGGACTGGTAGTCACACTCATGATATAGTTAAGGATTTTACATTACATTTTAATTTAAATCAGTCTATTGTCTCCGTCACCAACAGCAACACTGCATAAAACAAAAGTAAATGTGTTGATAATGTTGTGTAATATGCCTACAGATAAACAATTAATATACTGTATGTTTTTCCCGATTTTCAGATATCTGCAAGAATGGGCATTTAATGAAGTGGAAATGTAAGTTTTGTCCATTCTTCAGTGCGCAAGGAGCCTTTAGTGTATTTTCATTGTCTTTATAAAGCTTTATGCAGCTCCAATTTCTTTCTCTCATGCCCCCTTTTCTGTATTTTGTCATTTGTTTCAGCTGAGTGCTGAGTTCGACAGAGTTGTCACCAAAAACCTGCTGGAGTCATTTCTGGAAGGACTAGATGCCACAATGGCAAGTCTGTTGGAGCTCTACAAAGCTGGGGTGGCATCAAAGAGGAGGTCAAACCTGAGCAGTGTTCTACAGTGTCTTCAACAGGAGGTATGGACTGTTCAGGAAAACAAATCTAATTTCTTATAAGTATGTACCAAAATAAGATGATTATAGAGGATTCTATTGCATTTACATACTCTTGCCTTTTTTGTGTAGGACACAAACCAACACAAAAGAACAGCTGCCTTACTTGATCTGGCTGAGGATTCGTCAGATGTAATCAGGATGTGTGATGTAAGTCAATGTATTTACTAGGGCTGGAGAAATTACTCGATTAATAAATTAATCTTCATCTACTTTGATAATTGATTAATCGGTTTGAGTATTTTTCTTTAAATAAGAAAAAATAAGTTTTCTGATTGTTCAGCTTCTTAAATGTGAATATTCACTGGGAATATAATTTCCAGGTTTGAAGAACACTGATCAACATTTTCAATGTTTACTGACATTTTATTGATGAAACAACGATTAATCAAGAATTTTTAAAATAGTTGTTATTTGCAGCCCTAGTCTTTTATACAGATTTTTTTTTGCCATAATTAAAATATATACAATATTCCAACTACCAAGGACTAATCTGAAACTGTCAGTCTTTAACATATTTAACAAAATCTTCTACACAGAATTTACAGTAATAAAATGGAGGACTAGCCTGGCTAATGTCAGACTGTATCTCAATCTTATTTGAGATTGAGTATTAGTGCAGACCTTGTCAGAATAAAGGTTCAACCACTGTTCAGCATCAGTACATGTTATACAAAACAGTACAATTTAAGAAAGATGCAGCAACCTGGCCCTCAATAGGCTGTATTAAAGGGGGTTATGTCTGTAAAATTTTTAAGTATTGATAAAATAATGAGATGTCACAACTGTTCTATCAGTATATTTTGACGTTCATAAAAATAAAAAAAAAACATGTTTTCCTTTTATGATAATTTAATTGTCTTTATCTTCGTCATCAGGCTCATGGAGAAACCCTTGATGAGAGGAATGCAGGTTGGACTGTTAATTGGACATGAGGAATCTCGGCACGGTGCATTTGCTCTCAAAATCTTCAACGTGGCTGTGGTGTGGTATAAGAGACAATCATTCTTCATGACCTACAGGATGTGCCCACAGGCTTTGCCATGCTGATGGGAGCAACATACTGCCTGAACCTCCAGTACCCACACCACATTGGGCCAAATTATAATGTGGAAATGTATGATACTTAACAACTTGTCTTTGGTGTGGTTTAGACATTTTGGCTGGTTTTGTTAGCACAGCTGTTTTTTAAGCTGCTGTTTAACGTGGTTCAAATAAATGACTGCAAGAGCTGCAAGAGTCGATTGTGATTATTTCAAATCATTAAGCTTGATAGCATCAGTCAAAATAAAATAGACATTCAAATTAAAACAAATATGAAATTAAAATTTTCTTAACTTGATAGGACAAGTTGTGTCAATATAAAATAGTTGTATCAACTTGAAATTGTAATTTATTATAATGCAGAAAGTGACTTTTAAATCTCTGTAAATACAGGATATTTATTTGTTTGAACTTGCTGTAACGAGTTGAACCACAAAGCGATTGAAAGTTGAATCAACTTTATAACTAATAGAAGAATGTTGAGATAACTATACCACTGCACTTTACTCAACTTTATTAACTTGAGTTTATTAGTCAAAACAAGGATAATGCTTAAGTTGAGTTGAATTGCAATTCTAAGGCAGCAGGTGAACTTCCGTTTGCAAGTTGAACAGACTAAAAATGTCTTACAGTGTACAGGAGCCAAATATAGTTAAATAAGACTAAATCAATCTAGTTTATAAGCATAACCTCACAAAACAGTTATTGGAGATATTGTACACAGTGAGCATCTTGCTTTCCTCTCTATCTTTATGTAATTCATGATTAAATTCATGTCTCACAAATGCATATCCATGATTTGACTCTTTCCCCTGCAGTCTTGGTGCTTCAGAGTCCTTGTGCTCTTCCGTCGCAGTTTTTTCCATGAAAAAAAAAAAAATCATTCAGCGGTTAAGGTAAAGGAAAAGTATTTAGTACCACTATTACTAACGTATATGTCTACTGTAGTACTACTATTATTGTATGTACTGTGTCATCAAACACATCATCACCTGCTGCTATCTTTATTGTTGTAATTGTGTACAAATGCAAGTTTGTTTTTTTTTTTTTTCAAATATTTAATGGGTTTTTTTTAAACCAAGAGTCTAAGGAGAAAGGATATAGTGTTATGTTCAAACTGTAAAGCAAACCAAGGCAAACTATGAATTGATCATTTGGGCTATATTAATACAATTGATTTAATGTGATTTTTATCATTGCCTGGTGTTTTGAATGCCTTTGTTGTGGTCACATGGTCCTAAATGTAGTTTTCAAATTTAGATGTAGATGAAAAAGCTGACACTCTAACTTAGATCAAGAGCTTCTGAGCTGATGCTGCTTTTGTTTCTCTGTAAATGACTGCACATCCAACTGACCGTGTGTTTTTTTTTTATAGTATACTGTATGTACATGTTGCCTATAGCACTCACCCTTATGGACTGCAAGCTGTCGGACATTAATGTCCCTGTGAATGACGACCATTGAGGTAATTGGCTAATGGTGGGGAGAGCATTGCTTAATTACCTTCTTCATTTGATAGGATTGGATGCAGCACTGTGGTGGCATTTGGTGACATCATGTTCATCATCTTAGTCAATTAGCCAATCAAGTGAAAAGGGATGGAGAGGATTTGTTCGTTCGTCTGTGGAGAGAGGGGTAAACATCTTTTATCTGACGAGAAGATGACTTCCCTTCTGCACATTTACGCATGCATGCATGAACACATGTTGACTCCCAACTTTTCCCACCTGCACACACGACGCACACACACATCGTCGTAGTCTGTCTTTCCAACAGCCAAGTGAGAATCTGGGCAGCCTCGTGTGGGTGAGAACTTCCCTTCATCATTATTATTATTATTATGGAGCTGTCTGAATAAGTGAGAGCATAGTGAAATAAAACTGAGCTATATCCTTTTCTGCTGTTTACGCTCTGGCATAACAGCACAAACGTACACTGTACAAGCACGAAAAACCCCCAAAACACACTCAAATACACACGTAATGTAATAGCCAGTGGTTGTATATCTCTCTTCGACGTGGATTCGGGGGACTTAGATTTATGACTCTTGTCTCCAATCACTTTTGAATTGAAAACTCTGGAGCTATACGTGTCCTTGTGTCAGTGCATCAGAGTGATAAATGCACATGGCATATTCATCTGGACATAATGGCGATAGCTACAGGAAATACTGTATGAATACTTAGTGATGAATATGAGAGGGATCGTTCACTGTTGTCTGACTGATCTTTATTCCAAAGAATAAATGGAGCCCACCGTTTTTTGGGAGTGTTAAATTTGATTTATTTCTTTGCTTCAGATAAAAACTACCTGGTCTGCAAGAAATTACATTTTACACACACACACTGTTCCAGTTTATTACGTACAACATTGGTACGATTCGATCAGTTTGCATAATGAGGTCAGCTGCTCAACAAACTACAAACCTTCTGGTCTACATATGTGTCCCCGGATTGTGACTCAGCAGAGCGTAATCTTTCGGGTGTTCAGTGCAAATGTGTTCACTGCCAGAAGCTTTCATTTGTCATTTATGTCTCTGTCAGTTCACCATGGAAAACACATTAAGCCCGAGTCCAAGTGATCAGGATGTCAGTGGAAAACAACTTTTTTTACAATACACAGTGTTAGTGTACTATTGTTGGGACTTTGCTGTGTCGCATGAAGCAGAGTTTAACCTTAACTGACAAAGAGGAGCAACACCTGACAGTTAAGTTGTCCTGCCAAATAATATATGGGGCTAAGAGGGAAAATACAATATACTTGCACACAGTTCAAAGAACAATTTTCAGGAACTGTGAAAACAGACATGCACATAAAAAAGGGCAACGAAACAAATGCATGTACACCAAAGTGGATACAACTGTATCCATACATCAATATACGTCTGCATATTATTGACAAGCAACAACACATACAACAAGTCAATATGTGTGAACATAAATGTGCATGTTGCAGGATTGTGACACCAGAGACCATGAGTCCTGTCTGTGCTGTGACTTAATGTTACTGATTTAAGGTTAAAGAAAGTTCATGTTGTCAGTACTGACAGTATCTAAACATAACCATGAAACACTGCATAATGCTAGTGAATTATATGACATTTAATGTCATATAGTTTTACTAAGATATCATCATATTGTCATTATTTTTTATCTTTCTGATTTTGATTATATTTCTGATGCAGATTAACTGTATTGTAACTAGATTTGTTATATTTAAAAGAATGATAAAGTGAAACTGTAACATGACACGAGCTGGAAAATAAGCTGCCTCCCATTTGTTATCACAGACTTTTTTCTGGCCTGTATATACAGTAGATGCCCATAATACTATTGCAAACAGGACAGCATTTCAGAATAATCCAGCCCATCCTAACTCACCACACCAGCATCACTCCGAAGGCTCGGAAAGAAGAGGGGACAAAGCTGGATTTAGCTCCAGAGCGACTGCCCCAAGAATATTGTCATTACCAGAACAACATGCTTGTCTCAATCACATCCATATACAGAAGGATTTATTTCCTCATTTAAGATTATGAAAGATTTTCTGAGCATTTCAATAATGGGGTTTCAACAAGTAATCCCCTTTGAGGAAGGATAAAAAGAGGAGGAAACTACACACGTGAATGGTTTATAGTTTATGGCAACGCTCTGCATCATGGACCACATGTGTATCTATACTTTTTTTTATTTTGCCTTTGTGAATGAGTTCATGAAACAGAAACTGTGCATTTCAAGTGGATGCACAGGCGGAGCGTGTAGCTCATTTACGTGTGCGTGTCACCAAGGCTGCCAACCATGAATTAATGAATCAAGTTGAAAATGTCAAAGCAGGTCCCACATCGCTCTGCTGTGGCTTAGCTGCAGAGCACTGTCAGCAGTAGGCAGCTAACTGATGGTAAGAGGCCTCACTTGCAAAACAAACAGTCTCTCTCTCACACACACACTCACAGACACACAGACACACAAACACACACATAATCTGCCAAGTCTTTCATTTCTCTTGTTATAAAAAAGGTCATTCTTGTCTCTTCTCCCCTCTCTCGCTTCAGTGGGTGGTCAAATCTCTGCAATCTAGCCCCACTATGTACCCGAGAGTGATTTCAGCGTGTGACTGTAGGTACATCATTATTATGTACACTCTCTATTGATGATGCATGTTTTTCTTTTTTTTTTTTCATTTCAAAAATGGAAATGTTCTCCTGCAGCCAATTTAACATTCGGTTTTCATATTTTTCAGTATCTACCAGTGCTTCACATCACATTTAAATCCATCATACCCCCGCTCTCTGTTAGACGTGCATGTGCGTTACCTGTAGTAATAACGGGTTTTCACACAGCTTCATTATGGATTATAATCTTCACTTCACACTCCTCTTTTCATAACCCCTAATCTTTCTTTGCCTTTCATCACCCTTTTCTTTTTCCTCTGTGTGCGCCCGCAGCACCATGTGATGGATAAGGAGAGCACAAACAGCAGGACGGGGTGGGGGGTGGGGGGGGAGTAGCTGAGTTCATTAAAGGAACACCATGTACTGAAATTGGAGGGTTCACAAAAACTCAAACAAACAAACACTCAAATTTAGAGCAATCAGATTGGCAATGTAAGTGTTTTCAGGAACCCACTTGTTTGCATTGTTCTAATTGTTCAATTACACGTGTGTGTGTGTGTGTGGGGCGCAATGTGGTTCAGTGCAACCATCAAGGCCCCATTCAGACCTGGTATTAACATCAATCTTCAGTGATCCAATTACACGTGGACATATACAACAATTCACACCTGGCATTAAAATGTGTCCTGGATGTGTCTCCTGTGAACACTAATGTTCAGATCTGGCAAATCCCACCCTTTAATCACACGGAAAACTGTTTGCAAGAACAAAGTCTGATTGCACAAAATGTGTCTGCTGTTATCTTGTTGATGTATGCTGATGCATGTGCGCATCTGTCAGTACGCTTACATGCGCAGTTTAATCAAACTAAGGCCGTAGTCCGACTAAGACAGGCAATTACCGAGTCTGAGTATACATGTGGAGGAGAAAGTCAATTTATTGGCCGCGTAACATCTGACTCTCCCTCTGTAGGTAGAGCTGTATTTCTCCAAAAGCTAGTGCATATTGAATCATTTTCCTGTTGACTTTTACGTCATGAGATAGATCGTGCTGTGGTTCTATATGTTTTGTACTTGCTGTACATGTTAATCCTGATACAACTTAGATGGCTCTTGTTGTTGCTGTGTTGTCAGAAGAAAGACGCCGCTCCGGCAACAGTACTGCAGTTTACACATCGTCACCTTCTACTTCCGGGTCAGAAACCGGGTAGAAAATGTGGGTGCATGTGCAGAACACCAGGTTCGACTCCACTCCAACTAAGCATATACATAATGAGTAATCGGACTATGAATTGCATTATCCAGGTATGTTAGTCCGATTAAGACTAGCTTGATTTTAGTCACATTAAGAAAACCAAATTATTGATTTAGTCCGACTAAAATCGGCCTTTCTCATGCGTGCACATATGAGAAGAGTGTGAATAAATCAAAGCTCATGCTGATGTATCATGAAATACGTTTTAAAATAAATCATATGGCAATCTATGATAACATTGTTGCTGCAAATAAATGAAATAAATTATAAAATAAATGTATGAGCAGGGATTAGTGTAAAAAAAAAAAACAGCTGAGGAGGCGTTCGCTGTTGTATCGTGAGGACAGATTATGTTCATACACTCTCAGGAACGTGGACACCTGTAGCGTGATCTGCTTGTGAATGGATTACTCAGAATGGATGTTAATAACAGGACTGAACATGATCCGGTATCACATGAGCACCCTCTTCCTAAAGCCGAGCCACCTCAAACTCAAACAAAGCACGGGATGTTTTACTTTTTCCCAGCAACATCATCGCATGAGCAGCTTTCCACTCTTGTAGTCAATACGTCATAATTAACACACATTTTGTGACTTACTGAAGCACTAAAGTGAGTGCCTTCAGTGTGTTTTTACACATGCTTAGATGCAAAGTGCCCTCTGTAATGTTCTCACACATGTGCTGTGTTTGCTTGGATGCACAGACACATGCACATGTGTCTGTGGGGATGTGGCTAATGAAACTCATTGCAGCGACTCACTCAGACAGGCGAGCTCCACTCGATTATCTTGAAAACGTTTAATTTCCACCTCAGGATATTCTATGACATTCAAGTGTTTGCACCTGGTGATTTGGAAGCGCCACCTGAAATACTTCCATTAAATAAAAGACAATAAAGAGACTTTCTTTTCAGAAAAGAATCAGCAGACCAAACCCAGGACAAGTGAGTCGGCACGCTGTTTGAACTTTGTTAAGCCAGAAGAAGCTTGGACCATCAGGTACACGAACATCAGAATAGATCAAATAAAAGAATATGATGTCTCTAATACATCTGATTATTTAATCTGTGGTAAAACACCACAATATACCAGTAATGTATTTAGGAGTAATGTTTTTTTTTATTTAATTTATGTTGTTTATTTCCATAGAAGATGACACTGACTTTGTTTACCTCAACAGCTAAGCGTAATTTTTCGAAAAGGCAGGGGGTTCAGTTCCTTCACATTTTTAGAACATTTCCTTTTTTTTAATTTATTTTTTTATTACCTTTGGCAGAAGAGTGCCTGATGCCTTTGTTAAGATAAATCTTCTTAATGGTGAAACAGACCTTTTAAAATCTTGTCACAAATGTCCCTGATAACAGGGTGCTAAAAGGCTGACCCTATAAGGAGTTATCTAAGGCGAACAGACGACTTGCAGACACAATGCTAGTGCCTCAGAGGAATAATCACACTTTCTACCACACAAACACACAAATGCTTACCTATTCCTCCGACCTGTCTGCCTGGTAAATGTGGACTGATATTTTTCCGACTGAATTAGACACAGAAACTTTGTTGATGTCTGTCTTTCATTATTGATCTCGTAACTGTGCCGTTTTAAACATTTAAACGAATTAGAACCCTGCAGCACTGGGAGCTTCTTTGTGAGCAGGGAGTTATTCATAATACTGAGGTTTTTTTGTTGTTTTTTTTAAATTAGACATCTGTCTCTCTGCTTGTGTGGAGTGCAGGTGTGCATGGCCGATGTGGTTGTTATCAACACACATCAATCCCATATGTACGGGGCTTACTTGCCTACTATTAGACCCAGTAGGCTGTTATCACCCATTTCTATCGGTGATCCACTGCACGGAGCGGTGAAGCCATGGGTGGAGCCCAGTCAGAGGTCACTTGACACCCACCAACAAATACAAAATTACTGGGAATTGTATTCCAACGGAAGCAGTATTTATTTATTTATTTGCGGGAAATATTAATCCTCACCTGTCCGTTGTTAATATGGAATATATGGAATATGCTGAAAGAGTAGTTACCAGCGGTAGCCAAACCTTACGGAAGTGGTAATGATGTCAACGGTGCACTGCCATTCCAATGTCCATCATATTTTATAACTAGATTACAGTATTCAAAGAATTTCTGTAAAAAATGTCCCTCCTTATTATATCCCTTGACGATCCAGTTTGAGTAGTCTGTGAATTTGTCTCACCCCATTATGCTGAAGTGGACTAATTGCATGTCAACTAAAAATCACCCAGCGTTAGAGGTAAGGTATATTTATGTATAGGTCTGCATGCGCACTTCTAGAGATGATGCAGTTGTCATGATGGGATAGCTCCGATCAATGTTCCATTAGAGTGCCAGCAGGAATCTTACTTGCTGTTTTTCATAAACCTTCAAAGCGATGTTGTCATTGCAGTTGCTGGTGGCCAAGGATGAACCAACCCACAATCTCTAAATCTACATGTACAGTAGCGCCTGCACTGGGCCTCCACACCAGTAATGTCTATTCCATGTCTATGAATATTTTTTTGATGAAATATCTTAATTTCCCTTCCCTCTTCAATTTAACTGCGATTCTTGAAATGAGTTAGGTCGTTCACTAAAGCTGACCATTTATATATATACATATTTATATATATATATATATATATATATATATATATATATATATATATATATACATATTTATATATATATATATAATTTTCTTTTTCTTTTTTTAATAAAGATAACCAATGTAGTGTTAAAGGAGGTAGGCTCCTTCAGTAGTTAGTCTGTTAAATTGCTTCCATGCAGTTTCAGATCCTTCCTGGGGCTGAAAGTCATTCACAGTATGGAGGAGCATATGAAAAAGGAACATGCTGAGTGAGTCATTAAAATCCCGGCCCCACTCTGCAAAAGAAAGGCTGAATATGAAATTATTTCACAGAGATCCCGCTATACTGCTGTTAAGAAGATCCCTTGTTGTGTCACATTAAGTCATAACTACTGAACTGAAGTAGTTGGCATATTGCTGGCTGTTTGATTTTACGTGAACCTGCTGAACAAACGTTTGTCAGTATGACGGGTTAAAGTAGACTACATCAGCAACCTCTGCCAATGGCACCATGCAGCTAAATCCAACATGTTCTGCATCAGTAATAAGCCACAGATAAAGTAATTAACATACGTTTGTGTTTGTTTGTGGCCTAATAGAGTCGCTAGTCTTGTCTGACAAACCTTGCACAATTTACTGCTGAGCAGAGGCTTAAAGTTCCAGGGAGTAACTAAATGTCTGCCAGTTCAGAGAAATTTTGGATTTCAAGCTGACAAAGTTGGGTGTTTATTGTGGAAAAAAAAAAGGAAAAAAAGACGTGTCACTAAGTTTTTCTGCTGAAGGTGCAACTTCACTGCTTCGCTCTGCTGTTTCATCTTTTCAAAACCAACTTACGGTGTGTTTCCACTTGCGCGACTGGCCTTGCCTCGGTGCATCACTAGTCTGTGTGTGTGTGTCAAGTTTAAAACAAAGTCACGGCAGTTTCATGCAGCTGTGCTGCACTGACCCCGCCCGCGTTGCGAAGGTACTAATTTGACAATGGCAGAAGGCACAGAGAGACCGGAGGGAGCAGAAAAGGCAAGGCAAAAGAAAAAGACAGTCTTGCTTTTACGCGCTAAAAGTGACGAGTCCAGGTCAAGAGGCTGCTCGTTATAATCAAATGTCATGTGGTCAAGCAAAATCTCAAGATATTTTTTTGTAAAGTCCAATATCACACATCTCAGAATGATTAAAGAACCACCTGAGTTCAACAAGCCTCCCAGTCCCTGATCCAGGTGAGACAGAGACTAATGGCTGGTCTCTGTCTCACCTGTCACAAACCTGTCTCTGTCTCATGGTCCAAGAGGACAGCTACAGAGTATATTCTATCCAAAGTATATGATAATCAGAGAGACAGATCCCAAATACGTAAACTCAGTGTGCTGCCTTTTCAAATGTATTAACATTTAGGCCTTAAATACATGTATTTAATGTATTAAACTGAAATTATTAGGTACTAATAAGTCAAAGATCTGTTTCAGTACTTCAGAAACATGCGTGAAACATGCATACTTGGTGTGTATTTGTTCAGCCTTGTGTCTTGGTCATAACATTTAGGCCTGCTGACAGACACTCACTAAGCTTTATATTAAGCTCACTGAAGATTTCTTCATTTTCTTCCTTCTGCGCTGCTAATACTCGGCGCTCTCTTTCCCCACAGTTTGAACAGACACAGATGCACTAACACTCCATGACCCACATTCTTACCCCACATTTCCACCATTCTACCTCAGAGACTTGATCTCTCTGTGGGGGAAGTTTCAGGTTTAACCCCCTTCTTCTCCCTGGATGTCTGGACCGCTTAATAGCAGTAAAACCGCCAATGATGGATGTTCACTGTATAAGAGCTCAGTGTGTGGTTCCTCAGATGAAGTCTTAAACAGAGAGTATGGTACTGTGGGGTATTATATAGAGTTTCTTAGCCACAGACTGAGTCTCTCTTCTGTCTGCGGTTCAGAGTTTATGATCAGTGTGATAATGTAGCATTAATAATGTTACATTAATAGCATGTGGTAGATTAATATGCATTAAACGGCCCAAAAGAGTGCATCTTCGTTTAGAGCTAGCTTTTATTTATTAAGTAATTACTTCAGGTCAACACTGTTTGTATAGTGCTTCCTCTCCTTTCCTCTCTCCTCTCAAAAGGATAAATATCATTATGGCTTTTGTCTTTTGTCTCCTCTTGCAGCTGCAACAGCACTCTATGCACTCAACTTTCACTTTACCAGTTAAAAGAAATGTAGGAATAATCACATTATTGCAGCAGAGTGGGGGTAACTGTGGCTGGCCGACTCTCCTCTGAACGCAGATTACTCATGGATGAGACAGACAGAAGGAAATTATAGGAGAATCATCCTTATCTCCCCTCGAGAAACTTCATATCATACAGTGTTCTCTATGGAGAGTGCTGGGTGATGCTGGGAGTTGGAGGCACTTGAATCGCTTGACTGTAGTTCTTGAGCTAAACTGAGCCCCAGCTGGATTCCATGTGGATTATCCCATAACAGCAGCTGGTCTGACTGGCAGTTCCCAATCGTTGCCTGCTGTCACTTCAATGCCCACAGTGAAACACGGCAAAGTTCACCACAGCTTTCCCTGCAGTAGTGAGACACTTTTAATGGGTCATCAGCCTTCGAACACCTAACAGTGTTGACACGTAGATGGACTTTGACTCAAATGTTCTCTGACAGCATGTCTAAATATGTGAGACATGGGAAGAGAGTGGGTCGAGTGGAATTGCCGATGCCATTAAACAGTTTTGGAGACCTTTTTACCGAGAGAAAAGGTCAAAGGCTGATTTTTTTTTTTGCATGAGCTGCGAGCGGCCGTGGTTATTGTCAAGGCGTGCAATTGGATTTATAATTTGAAGGATCTGTTATCATTCGCTCTGTGACAGTTTGAGCTCTCAACCTGTGTGTGGTGAATTCAGCACACTCGCGTTTGAAGAATCCCTCCTCAGACCCTCCGTGTGTGACATAAACTTCTAACTACACTGAAAACTTTTAATCTGTTAATTCTGTTTACAGAATTATTCAAGCTTACACTGGATGTAATGGAGTATAACACATGAAAATTCAACATGGCACTAACCAAATTTCTACAACAATACACGAACCTGGCGACAGCTGGAAGACAACAGTGAAATCAGATTACCATGACAACACAATCTGTTCAGTGTATTGTGCTTTTGCATGTTATTATCTGTTGTTATAGATTAGGAGACAGCCAGAACAAAAATCTCATTATTATATTTTCTAACAAATACTTATATAAATATAAATGAGTTATATTTCTTAATTGTTCAGTTATCACCCTGAAAAGTAGCATAGAAAGAAACATATACTCTTTCTAAATATACATATTTTACCCACACTTGCTGAGTTCCACTTCCATAACCACATGCTAATATATTCAGTCCACTCTGAATTTATATGTAACTTTCGGCCAATGAGCTCAGCTAGAACAAAAGGCTGGAGTTAACCTGTCTGTCATCACTCAGCCACTGCAGGTCAGGATAAAAGCTTCTTCAGAAGACGATGTTCACTGAGACACACTCGGCTTTCAAAACCGCTCGTGCTGTGTGCAAGTTAGATTTGTTCGCCACAGCCTCTGAGGGTATGAAAGTGAGAAAATCATGAGTGAGATTTCAAAGCAGGCAAAGAATGAGTAATATGTGATTTTCCATTTTAATGGCAAATGAGACATTGCGACTGTCATCCACAGAAATCCACAAGGATATGTACAAGCCAGCCAAGTATCGGGAAAAGTAGCCTGGGGATCTTGGTGGCCCCTTTTTAGCCCCATTTCCCAAATCCGGAGCACTCTGTCAGATTATAATTGGACTATTCCATGGTATACACTGAATTTCATTTGGAATTAGTCTAAAATCATTAAAGGAGGACAAGGAATTTTTTTTAAAACATGACGTAGAGGATTTTACATCACAGCTAAAAAGTGTTTATAGTGCAACCACAATAATGTTCAAAACAGCAACAGTGACTGTTCAAACAATCTGTCACTGGAAACAAATCTAAAGACGTCACATTTTAGTATCGGCTCAGCTCGTTTGGAACTAAAAAAATCACGTACTAAAAAAAGCTCCAGGTATTATCCCTAATGGAAAAGCACAACAATCAAATCAAGTTGCTAGAACTGTACAGTATAGTGGAAAAGCACCTTAAAATGTCAATAAAACAAACAATATTTCTGATATCAAAACAACAAGTCATTTCTAAAGACATGACACATGAGTCGGTATTGGCCCTTCATCACATCTCTCATCTCCGTCTGGCCCCCTCAGATTCACTCTCTGCAGGTATAATGCTGGTCCAGAGAGAGAAAGAGAGTGTAGCATACACTGCAGTCCTGCCCCCTAAAAGAGATTATAATAAAGGCCTTTCTCTAACACAAGAATGTGACCAACAAAGGCATATCGCTCACCAGTCGTGTGTTGAGCAGAGGCTGTAATTATGCTGTAAGATTAAGATGTAGTGTACCTGTATCATATATGATGTGGTGAATAAAGTGACGGTGTTTTTTGTTAGAACGGTAGTTGAAGACATGGCTGAAGCTGACAAAAGACTGGGATTTCGCAAAAAGAAAAGCGCTGTTTAATTCATCCGTGAGAGCATAAATCATTGCTGGTTGTTTTTCGCGGCTTTTCGTGACCTTTCCCTTTCTACTGCCTTAACTGCTTGTTTATAAGTGTAGTCTTGACATCAAAGGTCCATTAAGCTTAGGGAAACACTTTTAGCCCAGACTACAATCATGTCCTCCAATATGTATTTTTTTTAATATACCGCACGTTAAAGCAGTTGACAGGAAAACTGTTTGTCACAATACAACAAACCTTCAATTTTATGATTAGAGAGGATGTAAAGAGGAATTTCTCTACAAACTAGAGAAATTCTTGCAGAAGTGAGGCACCCTCCCCATATATTAACAGAAGTATAAGTTATATGTATGATGAAATCTTTATCATAGCAATAAAGTATGTTAAAAAAAAGAAAATGTGGCTTAGAACATTTGGCCCTAAATTGTGAGCTTCTTGTGTTTGGTGCCGATGGGAGTTCACACCAGTGATGAACCAGTTCAGAGTTCACTTACAAGAGGTCTGAGACCATCTCTTTGAAGCAGACCAGAGTCTGATTGCTTGGTTCACATCGGAGGTCACAGACTGCAACCACACAACCTAAAGGATTGACCCCAGAGTCATAAATCCTGCAGGGTTTTTGGTTCAACCGGACTAAACAAGACTAACGTGGAAGAGTCCAGTGATAAAGCTGTTGTTTCTCCTTCTCTCTTCTCTGGAAATCTCCCAGAAGCTCCTCCTTTCATTCCACCTTGAATTTGGTCATATTAACAGGAGCATTTTGCTCAAGCACCACTGAAGTTTTCTTTTAGCCCTCTCTGTGAGTGGAAGTCTAAGTGTGAAAAGCCTGGTTAACCTCAGTCAGGGCCTTGGGGAATACTAGAGTGCTGTATGCTACATGTTAGAGGCTTAATGATGGCTCACTGTCAACTCCAACTCAACTTAGCCTCCACAGTGTGAAAGTGCACCGACTGTGTGTGTGTTGGGGAGGTGGGTGGGTGTGATTAAACATCTGAATGTGCCTCTGTGTGTGTGTGTGTGTGTGTGTGTGTGTTTCGTAGATCAAGGGTTAACCACACAGGGCACAGTGTTAAAGGCAGGTCTTTGGTGGTGAAAACACTGCTGGCTCCACTCAGCAGTTACCATGGAGACAGCACTGCTAATTCTTCACTGTTCCTCAACAGCTCTGCCACTGTTGTCAATTTGATCTACATTGATTTGGTCCTTTTTTGCAAAATAGCATTCAGCTGAAAGGTATTTTAAAGTTAAAAGTCACTGTCACTTATCTTAATTGTTTTGTGCTGATAAGTGATCTTCATCGACATGTTGGACACGTTCGAGAATCAGGTGCAGATCATCATTTGACGTGTTTAAACTCAGTTGTTGAGTGTGTGTAGAACTGCCTGTCATTACCCCATTCGTTTTGGAAACCTAATTTGCACTGTGCATGTGCAAAAGTGTGACAGTTGTAAAATGGCATAAAAATGTGTATTTAATTATCTAAAACAATGAAAGATATAATGAAAACTACTTCCTGTTACTGCCAATGGCGGTTGTGAAATGACTGCTAACACAAAAATAACATGAAAACGTTCATAGTTAACGAGTAGAATGAAAGATGTGATAAAAACGTGTGATTTATTTTATTTTTTAAGGAAACCATTTTTATTTTTAAGAGTTACAGCAAAAAGAGTAGTAAAAAGCCGATGCCAGTGGCTCTTATTTTGAAAGCCAGGTGGAAAGGAAGTGGTGCTGTGTAAGGTTAGGGGAGTTGCACTTTAACTTTATGTATGTGTATGAAGAAAATAAAATTCTGTCAGATGGTAACTGGTTCATGAAAGGGTCCTCCGCATCACTTCTGTTTAGAGTTTTGAGCTGCACAGTATAGATGCACCTAACCACTACTAAAACCAAAGATAACATAAGAAAACCTTTATTTTATTTCATTAGAATAACTACAAAATGAAAGATCCTGGGGTCTGAAAACCCATGACCAATCATTTCCTTTGTATTTATATGTTTCTCTTGACTGTGTGTGTATATACATCACCTCTAAAATTAGTTTTACAATCCTTAAGAACACAATAACTCTTCATTTTTTCTCTTGATTCCACCTTCAGTATTTGTTTTCTCATCCTTGGCCTTAGACTCACTATTTTAAATCTGAATGGGTTTTCTGACACTCTTTCAGGTTCTGTCTGTTTTCCTTTTAAAATGCATCCATTCTGCCGTGGATACGCCTGCCATCCACACTAGCCTGGTGTTGTGTTTTGTTTTTCAGGCTTCTGTCTATATTTTATTTTGAACATTGGGAACAGCATGTGTGTCTAGACAGGCAGAAATGTAGACCTTTGAAAATGATGATGCTTCGTTTCACTTTGTCTTTGGTCCCCAAAAAAAAGACGTTCTTACATTTACTTTCCACCACTGTTGTTTCTTATTACTTAGTACTTTTTGAAACTAGTAAACTGAGAATCCTCTTCCTGTTTACACCGGTACATGCATGCTTAGTCTACCTGGTCATGTGATGTAAGTCATCAGCTGTTTTAGCATGGGTGCAGATATGAAGCTGAAATACCCCTTTGGACCAAGATTGTTTTGGTTTAAAAACAGTGTTTACAGCTGCTTAACTGAACTTAAGCAGCCGTACGTAACTTTAACATGTACTGTAAGTGTGTACTCTAAGAATACGCAAGTTAATATTTAATACATGCAACCCCCAAGTAAGTGTTTTTTTAGAGGAGTGTGAGAAAGGAAGGCTCATATTTTAGATTATTTTATTCTGTTACCAAAAGTACTGATATTCCAACATTTACTAGACAAGAAACTAATTAAAAGTGGACAGTGGAAGTAGCAATCTTAAATTGAGCAGACTGGAAAAGTTATCATAATCACCAAAAATATTTTCTTATCTAAATTGAAGCATTCAAAGCACAGTGAGAAGTGCTTTTAGATATTAGAGCTATGAAATGACAAACTCAGAACCTTTCATCTGATACTTAATTTGATTTGTAAGCTGTTTTCCCCCCCTGGATCTTTCATTTCTATCAAAGTGAAAGGAACTGATGAATAAAAATTAGAATTCTGATGCTTTCAGGACAAATGTGATATCTCCTGCAGGGGAAATAGGATCTTTTGGTTGGCTCAGCAGGCTTTGTGCTGTGTGTCTCGTCAGATCACATCAAATAGATAATCCTACAGTAGGTATTGTTTTTACACGGTGGAGTTGTTCACTTCTGACAAAATTAGTGAAGTGATCGTATTGCAGTTTTCGAGCATTATTTTCTGCATGTGCTAATGGCTGACCAGAATACAGCGTGACTTACCATGTGCATAATTAGCATTGTTGCTGCCATTAGAGGGGAGGCCAAGGTCATTTGGATCCATTGACTGAATGCCACAGAGCAAAGCTGTTTGACTGGCAGACCTAAAAGACTCTTCTAATGGATTTTTGAAAATGTTCATACATTCACATTTGTGTGTGTGTGTGATTGTGATTGAACGTGTACATCAGCCTTACAGTGGTTTTCTACTATGACAGTCCCCAGGGCCAAATATCTGTAAAACTCTCTGGGGTCACACACACACACACACACACACACACACACAACGAAGCCCACAGACCGTTCGCCTTACCACAGACCTGCTTCCTCTGCTGCAGCATTAAAAGTGGAGAGCATAATCCTTCTATTTCCAGGGAAATAGATTTTGTATCACTTGTGTGTTTGTCAATCAGAACGCCATTTCCATGAAAGCGGGTGGGGTGGGGGGGGCGGGTACTACTAAAAGCACAACAATAGAAGTTACAACTTCTCAGATTTCCTACCTGCCTGTCTTCTGAGCATGTTTTCCCGTTTCCCGAGCTTATACAGCTCAGTTAAAGTGCAAAAGCAGAATAAACAGAGGACACATTAACACACCTGCCCTGTTTCTCGACGCTTGCACAAAAAAATAAAGAGATTAGTTGTTAACCTTGTCCCCACATTTTTATTGATTGGTTATTGTTGTCTTTGAACCCAATCTACCAAGACTATAAGAAATACAGTGTATAATTTGCATTTAGACAGATAAGTGGAGGATTCAGATCCACTGACAACGCTCACTGAATTAAGTTCAATTTCACATGTCCTCAATTGTCAGGGAAAGTTTAGAGATGGAAAACCCAGTTTGGTCCAGCCTTTTTTTTTTTCCCTCACAGACCAAAATACCGACAAGAGGGGAGAGGGAATTGCAGACATAGAGCAATCGCCAATGGAAATCGATGAAGATGATGAAGAGTGCTGTGTTTTGATTGACATCTGCAGGGCTTATGGATTTATGAGATCATTTATGAGATCTGCAAAACCAAATGTGATTACCTGTACCTCCCAGGACCTCCCTCCCCTCCCCATCCCATCGCCTCGTTCTCTCTTTTCATTCTTCACTGTATCTGTCACTCAGCACTGAAATATTCATGCCAGGCTCTGAAAAATGAATGCATCTGCGAAAGGAGCAGAAGTTGAGAGGGAGAAGTTAGTTGTGTTGATGGATACTCTCACCATGAAAGTGAGTCAGGAAACATGGACGGCCTGACAGTTTACTGTGGCACTATATAGCATATGGTTGTGTGTGGTTGTGTGTGTGTGTGGTGTACCGTGGATGTGACAGAAAATCAAGGTAACATTATGCTATTTTAGGTGCAGCCGGGTGAAAGGAAGTAAAATCTGATTGGGAGATTTATAGTCTTCACCTTCCAGAAAGTGAAGGAATGTATGCATGTAAAAGAGAGAGAGAGAGAGAGGGAGAGAGAGGGGGAGCTGAAGGTTTGTAGCGTGTGTATCACAACCGCATAAATAACTGAGCGATGAGCACTGCCATATTTGACCGCAGAAATCTACAGGTTAATGACAGTGACATGTTAACACACGCACCAAAAAAAGAACAGCGGCAGAGTGACTGTGTTTGGATCAATGAAGTGTATGTGAAAATACTGGGCTTTCATAAGAGGGTCATCACGACGACTACGTCTACTACAGTCGCTCTCTCTCTCCCTCTCATCCCCCCCCCCTCCCTCTCTCTGTGATCTTTATGTTTAATTGGCTGCAGAGTTTCTCGGCTCTCTGTCTCCACAAAGTACATTTTGTATTGATCCTCTTTTCCTTCACAGGCTCTGTTTCCCATAGTTATCACATCTACTGCTGGTGTCTCTATCAGCTGGCCCATGCACACACACACACACACACACACACACACCCTGGAGACCACAAACACTTAAATAGTGCCTCTTTATGAAGTAGAGCCATGGGAAATTAAATAGGACAGAATTTGTCACAGATATGTAGGTATTTCCTTTTGTTTTAGTCGTTGGTTTTTCTGAATCACTTCATCTTTTGCAAATGGCTCTGGTTCTGACTTCATTGTAAAATTAAGTTTCTTTATGAAAAAGCAGAGTTCTAAACGTGAGTCAAACATAAATTGCTCATCAAACAAATGTCAGTGAGCAACTATTTTGATGTTATTAAGGTCCTTTTTGACATTACACTAATTTAAATTCTAACATTGTGTACTGTTAGTCTAAAAATCCATAATGAGATGGGCGTTTCCTTAAAACCTCTTCCTGATAGATATTTGAATACATTATGAAATTTCTAAATCCTGAATATTATAGACAGAGTAATTGATTATTATAATAATAGTTAGTTTAAGCAGTTTTATGATTATTAACTCATACAATAATAAAACTGAAATAAAAATGTCCATGTGTGATAAAAATGGACAAGTTTTTGGGAAGACAATTAGAGTTGCTGCAATATTTAGTGCATCTGCCTGTTCTTGGGCCTGCAACTGAATGACCATAGTAAATGTCTAAATTCTTATCATCTAATTGTCAAGATTGGCCTATACATTTCATGTAACACTCAATTATTTCTAAGGATACATTTCTCTATTTCTCTATGGGGAGTGTGTAGTATTAGAGGAGTATTAAAGCTCCTATGCGTAACACCGCTGTTACAGATACATGACATAGAGCCGCATGTTACAACAAACTGCTTCCTTTGTGCCGCGCAGGAATGTCGCAGGCCATCAAACTAACAACGTTATACTTAAAAACAAACAGCGTAACATGGAGCTGATAGACTTAGTATGGTTTATATATATAACAGACTTTAATTTACATTTGAAAGTTGTGCACTGCAGCTTTAACAGTCATCACATTAAGAACACTATTCACTGTTGTGATAACAATAAAATGAAAGGTATCTCAAGTCACATCAGGTATCCAGGTGTCGTCCCCTGAATTCAAATCAAAGTTGTTGGTTTCTTCTAGGTTTGTCAGACCTGTCGGTGTCCCACTACTGCATGGAGCGACTGATAAATAATGCACACACCAGCGAGTTGTACACAACACACAGCTGGTCTGACACTAGTCAACTCGTGCACCAACATACGTACAACATCGCTGTGTCTGCAGCAGCACATCGGAGGTTGATATTCATGCTGTTTCACGCACATACTGTACACTGAAACCCACATGCGGTTATGTCCCACAGGTAGCTAATGTAGAATAACATTGTTTCCAACATGCTGGGCTATTAATCATGGATGACCTCCTGCATCAATGACGAATCAGCCTAATCTCACAGGGGAGGGTGTGAATATACGCACGCACACACACACACACACACACATGCACACGCCTGTACACACATGCATTTTATCAGTCTAATCTCATAGGAAAGAGCATGCTCTGACTGACAAACAGAGAATTAACGCAGAGCTAGCCCCCCCCCCCCCCCCCACTCCTGTCTCAATCTTGACTTATCTGTCTCTCTCATGTCCTTCTCCTCCTCTCATCTTCTCCCTCGCCTTTTCTCTCTTGTTTCTTTTTGTGCTGCACAACAAAACAATCTGTATGCAGTCTGCAGAGGCAACATGGCCACCAGACTGCTGGTCTCGGCGACAGGTTTCAGATTTAGGTTGTGATTTTTTTTGGGCGGTCAACTTTTAAGCACCTGCTGTAGTAAAAAAAAAATCAGGTTGCTTAATAAAACATGAATCCGGTCACGGACACACATTCAATGACAAAGCACAATAATGGACTGAGGAAGATGCTGGAAGAGGAGCTGCACTGCAGCAGAGCAGTCAAATATCCACTATGCATGATGGTCAAGAGAAACAGAGCAGATGAGAGACGGTGATCCTTACACAGACGATAGGCTTAATAAATAAAATGGTGTAACCTGATCAAATCTGCTTAGTGAATGAAAATGTATACGCTCGACCCGTGTACATGCATTCAGGAATTACAAACAGCCTTTGTAACTTCCAAAGTCTCTGTGTCTCAAACACTTGCATATCTCACAGACCTCGTTGGAGCACACAATGACATCCTGTCCCCTTAACGCCCACTTCTGTTCTAGTCCCTTTTCCCTTGGCCCCACCCCCCCACCCGACTGGGCTGCTCTGTAGTCTGACAGATATACAGCTTCTGGCTGCCCTACAGTTCTCTGGGGAAATGAGATACAAATGCCACAGTATCTGCGATATCACTGCCCAAAACCAGTACTGTAGCCTGTGGCGGTAGAACAGCAGCTCAGGCACCAACCAACACCACACAATGGCTGGGATAAAACAACACAGTGCATGATAAACCAAGATTATAATAGTAATAGACATAGACAGGGACAATGTGTTTAACATCTTTGAGCTTCAAAGCTTATATGTATGTATATATATGTATAGGTATATATATATATATATATATGTATATACTCATAAAATACTTAACACCATGTATGTATATGTATATATATATATATATACATATACATATATATGTATATATATATATATATATATATATATATATATATATATATATATGGTGTTAAGTATTTTATGAGTCACTTTGAACCCAGATCATGTCTTCTTTTCAGTCATGTAGCCTAAGATTAATCTCCGATCCAAACATGGAGGACATACAAATGTTCTTGCATCACTGTATATCTAACACAGTGTATCTATGTGTCCTTTAATTTGCCTGGCTAATGCAGCACTCTAGCATAGTGATAAGAGTGTAATCTCCTTAGGTGTGGCGAAAGCTTAATCAATATTAACATATTCCTCAGCTCCCTCTCCATTGAATAATTGATATCCCCACACAGTCTTGCTGAGAATGAAATAAGATGTAGGAGTATTAAAATAACTTCCCCGAGATAAAAGAAAATTGATTAAAAAAATATGGCTGAAAATTAAAGAGAAGGAAAGGGAGCCTAAGGGATTGGACTTTGCATACAAATGAAGAAAACGGGCTGGAGGTGGAGAAAAAAAAAAGGAACTTTAGGGAAGTTATATGAGCACATTTATCTAACTCATTGCATAGTCAGCTGGCTGGGTCTTTGCCCAACCAGTCAAAGTGGTTAATCTGAGGGATCCTTACCAATCCCTGACCTCCTTGTAAAACATGTAGTTATTAATCAGTGATTGCTCATCTGTAATTTCCACATGACTACCACTTCATTAAAATGTGCAGCACTGAGATCTCATCTGAAAGGCTATGTCTCTGTTCACAACTCTAAGTATTCTTGCATGTCTGACGAACCAGCCCGACCTCAGCATTCATTTCCCTGGTAGAATTAAGATAAGAAATAATAGAAGTTTTTTCATCCGTCCTCGCATCGCAGGACCAACATGCATAGACGAACAGCCATTCACGCTCACACACCTATGGTCAATTTAGAGTGTCCAGTGTACCCGGAGAGACACGGGTTCACAGGGAGAACACTCAAACTCCACACATGAAGGCCCTTGGTTGAACTGTGACCGAACCAGTGACCTTCTTGCCTTGAGGCAAAAAATGCTCACCACTGTATCACTGTGGGAGATACTGTATATGTATATAAAAAAAAATTCTGTGCGTTTCAATCCCCGGCCTGGGGACTAGAAGCTCATCCTCCAGAGCTGCAGGAAGGATTTTCAGGGTGGAGGCAGTGAGAGAATCAGGGTTAAGCAGAATCATGCTTTGGACCACCTCAGTGGTATCAGATCACTGATGACAGCTCACCTCCCACCCCCCACCCCCTGGGCTTTGGCACAGATCACAAGTTTAGAGAGTGAAAGATGTCCCTGAGTTTGTGTGTATGTGTGTGTGTGTGTGTGTGCAACATGAGTATTTTGGTAAAAAGTAGAAAAAATAAACAGAACAGAAACTTCTTTACCTGTCAACAGGGAAAAATTCAGCCCACCTCAAGGTTGCTGCGCTCACATGGGTGACATATAAAGGACGAATATTTGTGCCGAGCGGCACATCTGACACCCGAGTTCAGTCAGCGGGGGGAAAAAGTGACGGGTGAAAATTGGATGTCAACATGATGAGGATGAGGCCAATGTGGAACAAAGATATACATACATAGATTACTCAGTGACAGTCAGGTGTTACCCAAGTCTCCGTTTAAAGTAATCACGCGCTGACTTGAAAGTACGTGTTAACACTTGACGTCTCACGAGCACGTTCACAAGTGTGTTCGTCTCTCTGTGCATTAGTGTTGCCGACTCAGCAGTGTCATAAAATGTTGCTAAAAGTTCCTGAATACCTCAGTGATGTCATTATTTAATGGTGTAAAACTGCCAAATTAAAAGCATTGCTCAAACGGACTGCTCATATGAGCAGATTGCATGATTTGGAAGTTGTTACATTTTTTAGATAACGTTAAAACTTAATTGAAAGTTAAATGATTCGAGTGAAATAGATGTCAAACCTGCAACTCTTTTTTTTTTTTTTTATCTTTGAACATACATGATGTATGCTGCATCCTTCTTCTGAAAACTCCATGAAGCAGTACTGTCAGACCTTGACTGAGGGAGCGTTGTGTGTGTATACAGTGGCAGCTCGGGGGCAAGGGGCGTTTATGTGCATTTATAAAGTGTTGAAACTGCTGAAAAAGTTTTTTTTTTTAGCAGTAGAATTCACTTTTGAAGCTTTTCAGAGACACTTCTTTGTGTTTTCAGTCAGACAGACTCCAACCTGTCTGCAGTCGTCTCGCTTTGCTAGTGCGAAACAAAGAGGCAGTCATAGGCTTAATCAGCATGTTTTTTTTGGTTTTTTTTACACACTACAGTTTAAAACAGCTCTGTACTGGGTACTCTGTTTGGCCAGCAACATGGGTCAGTCTCAGAGGTACAGTAAGTTAATATGGGAAAACATTGTGAGTGTCCCACAACACTCAAAATGTCCAATAAGAGACGATCATGTCTGTTTGTGTTGTATGCTGTTTATCTGGGAATAAATGTCCAAATAGAGTTTGAAAGTAGTTGTATTTGTCAGTATGGGGCAGAGCAGCTGCTCAATCAACTTGTCATCAGTGCGTTTAACTGGTCTCTCATTTATTCAGCACTGTATCAAATACCCTTAATCTCCATCTGACAGGCAGCTGATGTGCAGCGGGGTTAGATAGCTGCCTTGATCAATGTCTTCGATTGACACACTGACAGTTACTAACAAACACTAACAGACCTGTCATTCATAATTAACTGTGTGTGTGTGTGTGTGTGTGTGTGTTTTACATGAGAGAAAAAAAGATTACTTTTATACCATTTTTTTTGTTTTTTTCTCCTCCCTCTCTTTAACTGGACCGACCATCTGTCACATTTAATGGTTGAAGATTTCACTCAAACATCTGCTTTGATCCTTGAAGAGCTACGGTAGGTGGCTATAATGATAACTTATGACAACGCAATTAAGGAGGAGTAAAATCCCTTTTCCCAGCCAGTTTTATTGTTATTCATTTAATAGCAGACATAAAGATGTTGAATTTATGTCTGCGGGGGGGGGAGGGAAATGGAAAATTGCAGCAGTCTTTGCCTTCACGTTATGCATCCGACTAATTTGACTAACTTGGGCCCATTAACTCTCTTTTCTAATTTAGCTGCATTGATACACAAGCTGACTTTACTGTTGTCTAAGGGTCTAGTTATGCTCTGGTGTGAGAAAAGAGCTTTGTTAGGTTGCAGAATTGAAAATGCACTATGTTGTATGCTGACACAATTTTCCTTCTAATATTTGGGTCAACCTTCCTTTGCATGAATGATGAGCAAATGTGTGAATTTTGTGTTTGGAATCTTTCTTCAAACCTTCCGAGATGATTTCCTCAACCCTCTCTCTGTTTCCTCTCTCTTTGTCTCTTTCTGCCTCTGATGCCCTGAGCTTCCGTCAGCTAAGACAAATAGCCATGTCTCAAACAACTGCAGCACTGGGCAGGTGTCAGTCAGGCTGCAGAGAAATTAAAACCACACTCACTCTCACTCATCTTCGACAGAATCAACACTGATCGTCACAAACACGATTTAAAAAGACAACATTTTTTTTCCGTTCATTCCCCCCTCGAGCACGGCTGCAGCTTTGCCATTTTGCATAAGAATGACTACAGGCTTTATTTGACCAACAAATACTCTCTAACTTATATTCGGTGTCTCCTCTGACTTTTTTGTTTTGTAAAACTTCAAATTTCACTTTTCAGAGGAAGGACTTCTGTTTGTTTTTTTTGGCATTATTTTCAGGCGTATGCTCAATCACCGAGGTATCACGACTAACATGAGCTAGATATGGTAAGATCATATCATGCTCCACCAGCACTTTAATCATACTGGATACAGAGGTTCTCAGTGGAAATAAACCGTGCATGTTTTCCTTGTTGTAGTGCAATTTAAATGTATCTGTTATTCAGATGTGATATTAGCAGCTGATATAGCCTGGAGTTGCCTCTGAGGAGCCGCTGACCACATCAGTTGATTTCGACTCTTTTTGTCACGTGAAAGAAACGTGTCCAATTGTGTGAATGCCATGTTTGCGTTGTGTCCAAAAGATACTCTTAAAGAAAGTGATTTGGAAGCTTTTCAGTGTAGATCAGTGTATCTCTCCATATGACAAGAACGGAGCCACTTTTAAACTTCCTTGCCTTTACCTTCAGTAATCTCTGCTGACAGAGACAGTGACAGGTCTTTTAGTCCAGCTAATAAAAGTCTAGACACTTGTTTGTTGTTTTGCAGTTTTTGTGATGCTCATATCAGTTGTGGGGGAACTCAACGATCGTCCCCTTGTAGGTTTGTTCTATTAAAACAAACGTTTAAGTGAAGTAAAGATCTCTTAAATATGGTCTCTATACTGTTGTGTCTGTGAAGATAAAGAGGTTTGACCCTGACTGTCTTTAGGACAATCTTTCCGAGTCTCTCTTTATGCCTTTCCTATTAAATCAATCTGTTAATCTGTCCTATCAGCGAAGGCAATGAAAGCAAAAGCAAAACAAAACGCTAAATCTCTTTGCATTTGCTCTCATTTCTTGCAAACTTTAAAAAAAACTTGTGTGGGTTCTGATGGCTACAGCTGATCACACAGTAATGGTGTTGGCTAATGTTCCTGTCAGTGCGTGAATCAGACCCTGTTGACAGCCAAGACCTGACCTAACTGGCTCTGCCGTCTGGCCTCACAAGTCTAGAGCAAAACTCAGAATCTTCCTGAACTGTAAGTTGTTATTGTCAACGTTATACATCCACTCATGCGTCATCCTTATATTGACAGTCACGGTACAATATCATATGTACGACTAGAACCATGTCTTTGTCCTCACAAGAATATTAGAATGGCACACACACATCTGCCTCTCACAAGGTTAGGAGAAATGTAAAAAAGGAAAGTGAGGTGCATTGCAGATCTTTTCTCGTCTTACAGATGTCCAGCCCACGTCGAAGCTATTTTCAACTGCCTGTTTTATTCTGCTCTTTTTAGTTGACATGCATTGAAGTCGACTTCTTCCATTTGCATTCAGGAAAACATGGAAAGAACCTCATCTACCTCATCTAGTCCATCAGATGGAGAGGGAGAAAGAGAGTGGGGGAGAGGGAGACAGACAGCAGGAAATGTTTGAAACCACATGGGAAACGCTACTAAAAACTCTTTCCATCATTAGACCTCACATCACCATCTCCAACGTCACTCACAGACCTCCCCACGCACACACTAAAACATTTATATAGCCGTGCCTGTCTGCTGATGGTTCTTGAATTATTTACCGGTGGAAATGCTGGAACAATTTAATTGAAGAGAAGGGAACTCCACTGGAGATGAAACTCTGCTTCTTTTTTACCTGCTATGATAAATGCATTTCAGTCATTGTCGTCAGAATCTGTTGCTGTCATCGGTGCCATTTTATATCCTCAAAGCTTGCCATTTAAGCTGTCCACAGTGACCACAGCGTTCATGAATTCTCCGATGTGACTTGCATACTGGAGTGTGAGTGCTATCTTTACATGTGCATTTGCTGCAAGTTTGTGAAGTTTCACAGGCTGTTAGTGTCAGTATGTCAACTCGGTGTGAAGGAAATGTATGTTGCTCATAGTTAACATCTGGTCTATTAACACCAGCGTGCTTCAGAAGGAGGAATCAGGAAATGTATTGATTTCAACTCTCACACCTGTGTAAATGTAGCCTTGTTTTTTGAAGTGAGAGAGTGCTACCAGGAAGGTTTCAAACAAGCCCTGTTCTCGCTGTAATAAAAGAGAATATAGCCGAAACACACTGTCCTTCAGGGAAGGTTTCAATTTATACTATGAAAGAAGTCAAAACCTTTTTTTGAATTTTTTCTGCAAATCATAATGTGAGAGAATATCACAAGAGGGTTTACTTGCACGTCTCTGAGCTATTGTTTATCAGTGAAAACTACACAAGCCAAACACAAATTACTATTTCATCCCAAGTCACCTTGTTTCTCGTGTTGGATTTTTGATGCATAATTGGTTCACTGCCGTGCCGCCACATCCAATTTCTGCTCCCTCAACTATCTCAAGTAATGGAAACAAAGACATACACCTTGAAAAGAAAGAATGCAACGTACAGGAAATGCAACATTAGGTTCACAATTTACAATTGAGGCAGCCATGAACTACATTACCACGTTAACAACTCCTTGTATGGACATCCTGGGGGTGTGTGTTTATAGGTCACATATTCAGGCTTTAAGTTTTTTTTTTTTTAATTTTCTTTTGTCGTTTTTGAATCAAAGTTATGATTCGTTTTTCACAAATGAGAACATTTTGTTTTCTTTGTTCATAAAAACGAGCCAAGTGAACATTGAACTGTGACGTATTTTCCAAATTTCCCAAATTCAATCCGATTTTAAACATTTTGAGTACACTCGGGCGTGTTTATATAGTTGGTGAAAATGAAAAAAGAAATCATCAGATTACCTACAGGTTGTGCTGGGAAAAAGTATAAAAGACACTTTATATTGCACATTCTTATAGCCTCTGTATAATCTGTACGTTTAAACATAGTAATGGAAAGAAGCTCTGGGTTCTAACGGTTAAGCCAAACCAAAAGTTTCTTACAGCACATTCCAGTTTAAGAAAAAAGCAAAAAGACAGTTTGTATGCACTGTGCGGTAAATCCTGGCTGGGGACATCATTGTTGTATGCCTGATGATGAGATTCCCTGCAAGTCACAAAAAAAATGTCTCTCGCTGATTCCCATAGTAACATGCACATGCAGCTCTCCCTCCTTTGAAGTGCTGCATCACTACGCTGTAATGGAATTCTATAGCTGACTGCTGACTGGAGGCTTTGGAGGGGATGGATGGAGAAATGAAAGGAGAGGAAGGTGGAAAGGTGGAGAGAATTGATTGAAGGAGAAAAAAAAAATGTCCAAAGCCACAATGTTTTTATGGCCATGCATTAGAAGAATGCTTCCATGCTGGTGTGGCTGTGTGTTTTTGTGTGTGTGAGTGTGTGAGTGTACATTATGTGCAACAGGCAATGCACAACTGTTCACTGTTTGGAAGTTGTTCCCAACTTTCGAAAAGGCTCCCCAGGATGAGGATGTAAGTGTGTGCAACACCTCCCTCCATCCTTCCTCCTTTACAACCCACGTTTTAGCAGGGGACAAGAGGGTACTGTAAATTACCTTTTGATTCATCCTCTTTAATTATGCAAATAGACTTCATTATCTGCACCGACTCTAAAGAGTTGTGGTATGTATTCATTAGTCTGCTTGTGTAGAGTGTTCATTGAGGGTTACTCAAGTGTGTACAATTTGCATGGTCCCTTTTTTTGTAGGGAAGAGTCGGTACCATTCTGTGAGTACAATATACTCAACAAGGTCTGTGTGTGGAGAGCGTACAGAGTGTATAAAGCCTGGCCCACACTCGAGGATAATTGGTTAGATTTTGGCCCTTCTAATAATCGTGGGGGGCCTTCCTTTGAACAGATTATCTGTCCAAATTATCCTATAGTGTGAGGGGTTAACAGACGCCTCGGATGCATCAATAATCGATGAGAGCAAGTTGACCGGGCTGCACACACAGTGCGATGAGGATGAATGTGAAGACCGTCTCCCGAGCCCGGTGGACGGTAGAGAGAGAGGACAATGTTGTGGATTTATGGCAACAGTAAGACGTATCATAACCAAACGGAGACAGTCCACCTCCATGTCTGTTTAAAAGTCACATTTCTGTAACATACCAAATCCTTCCTCCCTGAAATAGTTTGATTAAACGCCAATGTATGGTCCTGTATCTTGACTGGTTCGTTTTCTCAGGATTAAAACATAAAAAATCGCTTATAAAATGTGTTGTGTCTGTGGTCTCCCACGTTCTTGGAAATGTGTGAAACTGATATTCTACTCATAAGTATGTTTGGTTTTTCGTAGACTTAAAATAAACCTTACTACATTCTTATAGGCCTTGCTTTACGGAGGCGGCCATCTACTGTTTCTACAGCAGCCAGGATTGAGTCATACCCTCATCCCTTTGCTTTGTGTCATCCCCCAAACACTTTCCCTGTTATTTAAAGAGAAAATACATTTAACCAAAAAAATAAGGAAAAAAGGAAAGCTTCCACCAATAGAACAGGACAAGAAAAGACAGATAAACAGATGTACATTTTGCAGTTTTGCAGAATTAGTAATCTGGAAAATATAAATACCCTTCTTTTTTATCTTGTTTTATCTTTGCCAAACCTTCCAACAGCTTGATTGTCCATACATAACCTTTATGTCTTGTTACCTACAGCATAGTTCCAGTGGATCTATGCTTAGGCTGTGTTGTAATTCCATGACCTCCTAAATTCAGCATTGAGCATCTGTTTACTCAGTCGGTGACAAACAGACTCAGTGTCTGACGCAGACACTGAGTCTATGTTTAGAACAAAGTCTCTGGAGTTTTGGATTCAGAACTGCATGTGACTCTATGCAAAAGAAAAAGTCATTAACTTAATAAACAGTGTCTGTAAACAACAACACAAAGACACAGTTTATTTTCTTCATTCCTTTCTTCTACTCTCATTCTCTCTCTGTGTGTGTCTATTACATCTGTCCCTTTATCCTTCTCCAAATTTAACACTTGGTTTTTTCCAGTCTTGGTGAAGAGTGGCTGATTTTGAGCGCCTGGAGTCGACAGAAGAAAACATCCGCACTATCTCAATAGCTGAATAAACAGCTGATGGCACTGCAAGGGAGCTGAATGGGATTAATGAGTTGCCTCTGACAGTGTGACCCAGATATAGTTTCCAGACAGTCACTACGCTGCCTCCGAAAACCAAACTGACAATAACAATCATCAGCAACAAGTCTCATTAATTACAGAGGTGACAGTTGTGATCTTCATTCTCAAAATTGACCCAAACTCCCCAGTGTGTGAGAGTGAGAGTGTGAGTGTGTGTTGGATATCGCTCCCAATCGTTGTTCCCGTCTCCTCCTAATCTCCTCTACTTCTCCTCCATGTTCTCTAATGCTCATACTCTGACTTGGCATCATCCCATTCTCACATCCTCAGTGCTCCACACTAAATGTCAACAAATGAATATTCATCACACCACTGACACACACTGAGTTTTTTTTTGTTTTTTTTCTTGGCACGCTCCCTCCATTAACTGATTAGCAGCAGATTTGAATATTACCAATTACCACTATTAGAACATTAGATAAGTAATTTGCCGCAATAATACTAATAATAAAAGAGTGTTTATGTGGAACTTTAAAGACAAATAAGTTTGCAGTGTTTTACAATCCCTTGTTACTTTTAAAAGTTTTAAAAGGCAAAGCTAATGTAAACAATGTAACAAACAAAGTTCTTTGAAAGTTAATAATGGCAGAGGCATTGCAAAGATTAAATGGCGAGGAAATACGCATCTGTATTAAGCCCATTGTGGTGATAACATAACGATTTACCCCGTAAACTTACATAGCAAACAAACACCCAGCAGGAAATTCACTATTGAGTCGCCCTAAAGCATAAAAGGACAGAGACCTTCTGCCAGCTCAGTCTGAGAGAGCAACCACAGAACCTGAGGTGACCAAATCATAGCAGACAGGCCATCTGTGGCCCAGTGTCCTTATTGAAACCTCTGGGTTTTCCACTTTCAAACGACTTCATAAATGTAGTTACACGTTTGACTGTTGGGCGTCATAAACCCTAAAGGAGTTCTCCATTCTATTTACCAATGACACCTTTTCATTCCCGTATAAATGACATTGCACGAGCAATATATTGTTTTTGTTAAATGCCACTGTGTGTTTTATTTGTCACTCTTTGAAGAGAGAAAAAGAATGTCAGGAAATGTGCTGTAGTAGCATTCACACTCACTTGGATTTTAAGTCTGCTCTACAACACAACTTTAATGATAATTGCTGTTAACTGATGAATGGAGTTCATAAAATCGTATTGATGTCAAGCAAGTAAATGGCTTCATTACTTATAACGTCCCCAGACAATATTGTGCATCTATTTTGAGTCTATGAAATGTTGAGGCATAGATGATACTGTATACGTAACAATTAGTTCATTGTCTAATTATGCGAACATTGATCAAGAATGTATTGACTGAGAGTCAGATGAGCTCTGCAGGTGGAAGCAGACAAATCTGAATGCCATCTGGTGAGCAGCCGACAGTAAGGAAGTATCTACATACAAGTACTGACACTTTTAAAATACGCATTCCAAGTAAAATGAATAAATAAACCACTGAAAATCACACTCCAGTTAAACCATGTTTTAGCCTGTAAGTGATTAAAGCATGAGAACTATATATATGCAGGGAAATGTTACTTTGAGCGTTACATACACATGTTGTATGAGTTAATATCGTTGACAGTTTAATATGTAAGACCGACTTTGAGTCACATCATCACCAATGGTCGCCAAATTTGAGACATCACTGGTGTTTTGGCTGTATATTATCTGTGTTGAGTGTTTAAAAATAAAATTCAACATTTGCTTTTAAGCATAGAATCAAGTCAAATAAATCAGTCAGTCCCCTAGCTGCAAGGTGTAAGAGTCATTTCAAAATTATTCAGAAACAGTTTTGGTTGATAAAATGAGGCAGACAGCCTCCGCACTGACACAGCGAGGTGTGCTCTGCAGCTGTTGCATATTGATGTCTTGCCTGAAACAGAGCCCTTCCAGTCATCTGTTGTACAGCCAGGTGTCAGATGCCTCTGCCTGAAATGCCTTTTGAGCTTCACGACAATAAACAAAATGTGTTGGTTGTTTTCGTCTCTGTGGACATGTGTCAACATCCTGCTAGAGAGGTGTGAAATCATGGATGGGAATGCCACAACACCCGGAGAGACACGCATTATGCAGCAGGTATAGAGGGGAGGTCATGTTATCTGTGTGAGTCATCAGCGCAGCCTTAATCACTGTGACTTTCGTTTAATGCTCATTCAGGAGCCAATCATAGGGAATAGAAAGGGAAGTGTACACCTCCTTTCATGCTTCTCTTGAAGTGAATGACACTGTGTGCATGTGTATGTGTATGTGTGTGTGTGTGTGTGTGAGAGAGAGAGAGAGAGAGGTTAAGATGGCTGTGCAGCCAACTCCTCGAGCATCTACCACATCAGTCTCTCACACACTCTTTCTTTTTTGCATGCTATCCACCCTGCACACACAGCGACAGACATACCCACACTCGGCTGAATTATATGTCATGCTGATCTACGGAGTTCATTTGTATCCCGCTCGGATCTGGCTCTGTACTCCAAGTCTCACGACAGAACTCTTATTATTTTTAGGCCGGCACTTCACACTGCCAGCATCACAGCACTTCCCCTTGATTATTTTCCTTGCCACTTCGCTTTCTCTTTCACGGCAATCCTCTCATGTCTTCATCTAAGTGTCAGGATCAAAGGAATCTGACAAGGAAAGAGTTATGAAAGTGTTTCAGGATTTCTCTATTGTTCTAGCAGGTCATGGGACAAATTCTCATTCGCTGTCTCTGTTTGTGTGCATAAATAGACCATGTATATGTAATGTGTGAATGGCTGAATGAAAGTGGTTTGTCTTAGTGCCACTTACTCAGACATCTGTGGCTGTACTGTGGACAACACCATCGAACACTGACCCCCACTGTATCCATCAATCATAAATATCCTCCAAAACCTTTGTAGTCCATTTCCACAGAGTGGTGCAGTTTAATTCATTTCACCATGTCATGCAGTTATGTGCGTCCCATTGTCAAACACTGATGAGGATACCAATATGTACTGTCACAGTTTCTGGCACAGTGGCCCAGCTCCTACAGGAGGGAGCTAAACACATGGCAGTCTGTTGATTTGTTGACAGAGAATCATCACTTGCAATGCGACTGTGTGTATGCAGCCGACAGCCTTGTCTCAGACAAAGCTTGTCCTCCTCTTGTGATAAACAGCCACATGCCATTGCATTATTCTTTTTTTTGTGGATTTTAGTGGTGAGCTACACTGTTATGCTGGTCTCGCTAAGTCATGCTTTTTACATAAATGGTGAAACCAAATGGCAACATAACATAACAATACATAGCCGGCCCACACACCCCACGGTAGGAACACTTGGTGGAAACGAAGCGCACTCTTATTTTAACTTGCTTGTGACTTGAAAATGCACTCAGTGGCTTTATACAGCAAAGAGCTGACCCACAACTGGGACTGGCACCAAGCGGGCCAGGCGCACCGCCCCCTGGTGGCTGGAAGACCTTCTCACTGCCAGGGGGTTGCACTGTCACTCCACCGGCACATCTGAGAACGATTGCAGGAAGTGCAAGAAAAGAACATAGTTTTCATCCATCTTCTACCGCTTTCTCCTCCACATGAGGGTTGCAGTCCATCACAGGGCCACATAGAGACAAACAACCATCCACTCTCACGGTCAAGTTAGAGTGTCCAATTTGCCTAATCCCCAAATCTGCATGTCTTTGGACTGTTGGAGGAAACCTGAGAAAACTCTCACACACACACACACACACACACACACACACACAGGTAGAACATGCAAACTCCATGCAGAAAGGCCCTTGTTCCGACCGGGTCGTAAACCCGGGTCTTGTTGCAAAGGAAAGAGTACTTACCACTACACCAAAGCGTGTGGCCCTAAGGTGTGTTTTCTAAAAAGTCTACTTTGCATGAGTGACTTTGTAAAATCCTGAAATCTCTGTGCTACATAACCAAAGTCATTGGCAATGCCAATCTTCTTTGTAGGGAAACTTTTAATTCTCATTTCCCCCATTTCCAAACGTCCCTGCCAAGGTCACATGTGAAAGCTGGCACTGTGCTGAACAAACAGCAACTCCCATACTTTTTGTTGAAAGTTGTCTTGGAAGTAATGCATAAGCAGAAAGCAGCGACCGTTTGACAAACACTCTATGATTTATGTTTCACAAGGGTACAATTACGACATACAGCTGTTCATTTTCTCATCTGTATCAACTGGCACTGTGCTGTACACTATGAACGACAACACTGTTACCACATGATGCATCACACTTGAAATAAATCATACGAGTTAATGTTCATGCTTGTCGACCATATCACATTATTAGAATGTTTTTGTTTAGAAACATGCCCATCCTTTAGATTCTTTCAAAAAATAATGCATATCTTATATATTATACTTATACAAGTTGTTTTACTATACAATAATACAATTCATTTAATTCATTATAACATCATTTGCAAAAAGGAGGATTTGTGTGAACTAGTTTCTTGGGCCTGCAGCTGTTTCCAAAAAAAACTTTGAAAATCTCCCTCAAATTCTTTACAAGTTCCACAAACTCTCAGAAACAACGTTTAGGGAGGTGCACAGGCATGGGGGAAAAACAATTCAAAATAAAATACCAAATACCCAACTAATAAATGTATCAAAATAATCAAAATAGTAAATATACTCAGATTCAAGGAACTCTTCATCAGTATCTTTATTTACTCTCTTGGTGTACAGTAACAGATGGCCCACAGTGAATCAGCAAACAATCCAAATGGATGATCTGACTACACTGATGGTGTGTTCCATCACAGTACAGTTGCATAATTTAGTCTACAGCTGAAACTGTCATTAGTGTGTGTGCACAACCTCGAAGGAATGAGAACATACACAAATTCAAAACATATAGAAGACATCAGTTATTATAAGTCCACTTACTAAATGGAGAGCAAAAAAAACAAGTCCAGGCAAGTTTAAGTATAGGCACCAAGCACCTCACATATTTATTTATTTGTATGCATCGTAAGTATTTTGACACAAAATATGAAGTCATTTTCATCATCTCAATAAAATGCAAATTACAAAATAATATGTTGTATCAGGTGCAGAATCTGTGGGGAAATTATTTTTTCTCATAATGTTACCAAAAGTGGTTCATCAGGGAAACATATAATACCTGCCTATCTGCTGTAATTAGCTATTAAATATCCTGTGACACTATCACAGTAGACTCACATGTGTTTGACCGGTCAAACTGTTGTCTTAATGAATACATTTCAACAGGATTTTAGTGTTGAGTTCAATATTGACTTAGTCCCTCCCACATAATGTAAGCCTTAAATACATAGTGTATAGCCAGTGAATTTAATGAGTGAAAGAAGACGTGGTTGGAATGTGTTTTATATGGATTTATATGGATGCATGAAGCAGTACAGGCGTGACGGGAGGTTCAGGCTTAGATATTTGGAGAAAAAAAAAAAGGGATCAGACTTGTTTGAACGGTATTCAAAAGGACTTCAGATTGACTTCAACTATAAATCTAATACTGAAAAGAGTGAAAAAGACAGCTTGAGCTGAAGTTGAGCAAATAATAGCCAGAATGGAGAATCGTTTAATATTTAGAGGACACTGAATGAAGGGACGCATGCTGTTCCGAGTCACTGGGGCAGTACCTGTCCTAATAGCAAACATAATCTCCGAGGAGTCAAACCAGGGATCCAGAGGGTTTTCTGAATATTAAACAATATTCATATGAGCATGAATTTTTCACTACTTTTAAAGCATTTGCTGACCTCACAGACATGGAATCCTAGTTTGTTTGCTCAGAAAGTCTGGTTCATTCGGGGAGGTGTGAATGCACAACCGAAATCTGATGCACACCAAAGAAGCAAACTCTGGTCCACCTAAAAACGTAGGTCTCAGTTCGCTTCAAGTGACGAAGTCTGGCGGACGATCAGGTGTGAAAACAACCTATGTCTGTATGGGTGTAGCTTCCAGGTCTCCTGCTGCTGCTGCTGCTTGTTTACCTTCTGGCTTCAATCAAGCCTTTAAGACTCAGGAGTATATAAACCCGGGTTCTTGTTCAGTCCTTCTCATGGTGCTGATAGCATGGCTTACTCCCTATAGTGTTACTATCCTGATAGTCTTCGAAGTCTAACCCGTGTTTTTTCCTCTTCCTAATGTCCACTTCTTTCTTTCTGCCAGCTCCAACTTTTCCTCCACTGACCTCTTTCACCTGTACACCTACGTGCCCATTTCTCCATTAAAGTTCCTTAAACTTCTATGTTGTGAACTTAAAACTTCCTCTGAACTTTTGAGTCATAACTTCTTTACAACATTCAGCCCACAATGGCACTGGGCTCATGGGTAGATGTTCGTTACAAGCTGTGTGTAAAAAAAAAAGTACGATATTAGAGCTGCTATGCATAACTTCTGGTGAGTTTTATTTGTTTATGTGTATGTTATTATTCTGCCTCTGTTTGGTCTTTGTGAACAGTTGATTTGTTCTCTGCTTCCGACAACTGAAAACAGGCTCTATCAAGCAGTAGTTCATATTAAATGTTCATATTTTAAAGCTGCACTTTTAAATAATACCGTCATAAAAAAGATCTGTCCTTGCCTAAGCATATGAAGCCGTACTGGATTTTTATCAGTGTCGTTATAAATGTGCAGTCATTCAACCCTCCTTCCTCCCATCACTGTCCTTGATGCGTCAGCATCCATTCAGGGCAGCCTATGTCTTCCTTTATCCCTGTGTAACATGTGCTCGAACATCTGTTTTTAGCATCCACCACTTCCTCACCATTGCTGAGCAGAGAGCCCGGAGAGTAATCTCGGCATCATCTGCTTATTCAGAGCATAGTCACAGATGAAAAGATTAATGCTTAGCAACACTGCTGGAGATCAGCACTGTCAGACAGATATGAGGATCTACACCTGATATCTTGCACTAGCACTGGTGTGTTAAATGTTTTGTGTAGCTACACGAGAGTGAGTTAGTACAGGGGTGCCTCACATGGTTGACTTGTGATTTGATTCACATGCAGCTTGAGGAAAAATACCCAGTGCGCTGTTAACAAGAGCACTCAAAAATTGAGGCTGTCATATCCTGATGTCAAAACCCTTTTACACATTTTTCTCTCTGTAATTATGGCAGTCTGCTCCGCGCTCAGTCCCTCTTTGGAGCCTCCTGTGAGTAAATGTGTGAGAAGTATGTGGGTTTATTCTCAGTAATCTTTTAATGACATGCACTAACGATGCGTTGAGGCTCAGGAACAGCATAGCCCATGACACACACACGCACACACACACACAAATCTGTGTTGTGTTGCATTAAAGCTGCCTTTCTCAGAAATGCTTTACTGATTCGGCTAATCTCCTCGCAGGCCACAGCCACTGAGTTGGTTAGCGTGTGTTTGTCATGTTGGGAGGTTTAGTTTTATGTATTTTGCGGCAGATTACAGAATACATGCCCTCAAATGTAATTCGTAAAGTATTCTGTTGGACTCAAAGTGACCTGGTTTAAATTGGATCATGACTTATAATATTATTGCATAATATGAATGTGACATTCACACAATACCGCTACATGAAGTAGACTGAACCCAGGAGTGGCGATGGCTATGTGTATGGCGCAAAGCATAAAGACTCAGTGTTGCTTTGCCCCTCTATTTTCCACAGTGTAAAGTTGAAAGAAAAATCAGTAAATAAGAGACTAACATTTACAGATCCACAGAACAGTGTGTTTTCACTCCTTCTAACTAACTAGAACTAACTTCTAACTAACTAACCCTCTTAAAACACAAACAGCAACAGAAAGTTTCCCAATTTCCATATGAGGTTGCGTGTGTCTTCTTCTTCATCACTTTTAAACAGAGGGATCCTGTCGCTTAGTAGCAACATCCATCACTAACAACAATCCCATGTTTGGATTCTGTCTCTCAGCATACTCTACTGAATGGTTCTATAACTTAAAGCTACATCAACCCTGCCTTACGATTATACTCAACATGACAGCACTCTCCTCTCCTATCTTGAGTAGAATTTCTCATCCGCTTGTCAAACTTAAAGCCTGACATGGATTAAAATATGCACAGAATAAGTAATATATACATAATCTGATTATAGAGGAGATATATAGTACATAAGGTCTAGTAGGCATTGTCGTGTTCCTGTGATCATTTTATGGTGATGTATGGTTTCCATTATCAGTGACAGACGTGGAACAGTTGTGGCTTTTGCATCAGGTTTCTGTGCGCCACTATTTGGGGTGCAGTTGAAGTAGATTTGAGGGAAATTGTTCTGACAGGGAAGCATATTTTTATGATGTAACATCACGGAGCTGTAATTCCTTGTTTTAAAGCTGGAGGAAACTTTCCTTGTCAGTATATTGATAGGCATCATTGCCACAGGGGAAGTGGATTTTGGAGGATGATACTGATGAGCTATAAAAACAAAAACAATCATTGGGGATGCTAGCACGTCACTGAACAAACCAGGAACTGCTAAAGGTGTTTTGTTGACAAATGTATGTATTAAGGAGGAACTCCTAATTTTACAGTCAACACAAACACTTGGCCACAACTCTGTTTAAAATAACCTCCCTGAACTTACATACTGCATATGTCAGTGATTTAGCACAACTCTAGTTTGAAAAGACAATTCTAATGTACAGGTGATTGCACTCCTCAACTTCCTTTAACAGATGGTTTAACAAAATGCTTTCTACCATTTAAAGGATCACATTCATTTCTGAAACTAAAACATCTCTGGGCTGAGTTTTTTTTTTTTACTGAATGTTGATGCATTTTCTTCATATTCGAGACAAGTAAATGAATGAATACCCAATAGGCCTGACTTGTTTTCTGTAACATGCATCAAATAATGGTGTGTTTGTGTTGCAGAACACAACCGAATAACAAATAAAAGTGGTATGAGGTTACCATGGAAACAAAGGCACCATGACATATACAATCCCAGTCATAAAGTTTGGGGAAAAAATGGCAAATTGTAAAGAGCAGAGCCGCAGTTGTTTATTGTGACAGAGAATCAGCACACTTGGGACATTAGAGCAGCAACAGCAGTGTGAATCGTTAAACACGTATTTCACTGTGTGTGGTTGAAGCAGAGGGAAGCAGTTAGGAAGTACTAATCAAGAGTCAGGTCATACTTACTGCGCTTTGTGTCCACGGAGAGTTTGTTCATAATGGTACCGACTTGTACATGTACATTGAATGGGTACTGGCCAACTTCCTTGTAGAATCTTAAGCACATTTCTGTGGTTATTGTCTACTTCATTGTCTCTTTTGACCAAAACAAGAGCATGCCACCAATTGGACCGGAATGTGTTGTGCAACGGTGATAATGCTAAGTTGGCACTGGAGGTCGAAAACAAAACAAAAAACGGTGAACACACAGACGAGGAAAGCATGACCTGACCCTAAAATAACCATGGTAACAGCTGTTTAACTCAAACACAGTCCAGGACAGTTTTATTCGATCCATCGTGCTTGGGAAATTAAATAACCCATGCTACTTACGTGGTGGATCAGTGGTATAGCGAGTCAGGTTGATTCCTGGCTCTACTAGTCTACATGCCGATTTGTCCCTGGGCAAGTCACTTAGTGCCACGTTGCTCCTGTGCTGGCAGTGTATGAATGGGTATGAAAGATGTCCATCCATCCGTCCATCTACCACTTTGTCCTCCACATGAGGGGGGTGCTGGTGCCAATCCCAGCTGACAATGGGCCGAAAGGCCGGGTACAACCCGGACAATGCCACATATAGAGTGTCCAATTTGCCTAATCCCTTCACCTTTTTGGTCTGTGGGAGGAAACTGGAGAAGTACGATTGAAAAAAAAAAGGAACTGCACATTAATAAAGCTGTTTGAATGTGTGAGTAAGTAGGTGAAAATGGGTGAACGGCAAAATTATAGTCTACAGCAGCTAAGAGACTAGTCTCCAAGACTAGAAAAACACTATATAAATACGGACAATTTACCATTTACCACACTGAGAGAGCATTTAACTGAGGTCTGCTGAAGACGTATTGCCTATCACAGGAACGCACACAGCTATAATGGAAACTGCCAGTGTTGTGAAAAGTCCTGTCCACCTACTGAGGACAGTAAGAACTATGTTCTGCCGGCTGACAGACAGCAGCTAGAAATGAGCCATTCACAACATTGGGTCAGTGACAAAGAGAGTGTTGACAGGACAGAGGGAAAGAGAGCGAGAGCTCTACAATGGGGCAAAACTGTTAAGTGTGACGTCTTCAATGTTGTAACGAGAAGTGTTTCCAACAAATAAGACTATGGCAGGCTGCCACAGTCAAAGGGAATTAGTGGGAAACACTGTGTAACAAGCATTAACCTTGTGAGGAGACTCCAGAACATTCACTTCTGATGAAATCACAGTAGTTTAGACTGATTTGTGTCACATGAAGGAGGAACTGCTGCCAGCTTTGGTCATGTGGTGGAAGGACAGTGAAAGACAACTGTTTTGGCGCTTTTCCTCTACAGAGTTGTAGCCCTGCATGGCACGGCACAACTCTACTGGGGTTTTTTAGCTTTTCCATTAGCGATAGTACTTGATACCTGGTACTTTTTTTAGTACCTGCTCTGCTGAGGTGAGCCTAAAAGTGATGTCTGATCGGTCAGAGAGTGTTGTCACTGGAGTCATGAGCTTGAAGTCCAACACAGGAATAAAACCAAACAATGTTGAGCTGTAGATCAGTTAAAAAGACTTAAAAATCCTATATTAATCTCCAATATTTAACAGAGGAGTCTGGTGTATTTAACGACAGCACTGCCTAAAGCCATGGACTGTGAGCTGCATCCCGACCTCTTCCACCGTATTGTAATTCAGTGACTGTGTCAGACGGAGTCATGCAGGTAATACTGAACTAATCTTTTTTAATTAACTGATTCTAATGATTAATATGTATACCGAAAACACCTGCTTTGCCCGTCACTAGTTTGTGTTTGTGTCGTGTAAAATAAGAGGAAAGAATCACATTGAATGCGTTTCTAAATATGAAGGGTTTTTTTTGTTTTTTTTACCCTTCTCCCAACAGGATTCTGCAACCATGATAGACAGTGATAGACAGATGCTTCATCCACAACTCATCAGCTTTAACAAAATTTGTTAAAGCTGATGAGTTGTTTGGTATCGCTGCTGTTTTACACTCACTATGGAAACACTCACCTGTTGATGCAAAATCCCCAGCATGCAGCCTCAGCCTCCTTCAGTCAATTTTGTTTAGCAGCCCAGTTTGTTTTCTGAGTCCTGGATAAACAAATGTCCCTTTTCTTTCAACCAGCCAATTAATGACGTGTCTCATTAAAGATTTTTCATATTTGGATATTTCTCTGTCATTGACAAAGCTGTTTATCTGAAGCATGAAATAAAAACATTTAGGTCTCAACATATGGAAAGGAACAGAAATAAATGAACTGTTGTTTACATTACATTTTCTGCACATTACCGACGCAGTAGTATAACGAGTCATTAACAAAAATAATAGCCTCATAAAACAAAAGGGCTCTTGTTTAGTAAAGCAGCTCATGTCATAGCCGTTAGAGCGCCCCCTGTTGGCACTGTGTCCATGTACACACAGATATTGACCAACTACATCAATGCTGCGGTCGATGTACGCCCTCTGTGACTATTACACACCATGTGAAGCCCAGTGAAATCAAACAGACATCATCAGTTAATTAATGAATGCATTTTAATCAGTTAAATTCTTAACGGCAATTAACCAACTAATGGTTTATCATTAACCTCCATAGTACATAGCACATGGTATTCTTGGAGTCTTGGAAACAAATGCAGAGATGTATGTTTTCTTTTGAAAGGTTTTATTCATTTCATATAATACTGACACATGTACTCAATAGCGGTTAACAGGCGTTTAAAAACACAGATATTAAAACCATTAGAGCGTCAATGTATTTTTAGCCCCGTTGATTCCATGAACCATTTTTTACACGTTTACATGTTTCAATATACCATAACATCTACTTGGTATTAGTCTAACCTCAACCTGGATTTTTTTTCCCTTTGTTAAAAAAACAGAACAAAAGAAAACAGATGACAAACAAACTGTCTCCTCATTTGAGAAAAAAAAAATGATGTGTGTTCAAACGGTTCAAGGTAAAATATCCGTATGGAGGTGAAATCAGAGAAAAGAAAAGGTTCAGGTCTGAGAAACAATTTGACAGCAGCAAGTGTGTCACATGTGGCACAGTAAAATGTGTGTATGTCAACCAGACTAATAAATGAGGCAGCCATTCTGGATTTTTTTTGTCACCATGTTTGTTGTACAGGATATTTGTCAAAAAATCCACATCCCCTTTATTCCCAGTATGCATATGGAACACAACTAAGCCATAGAAGAGAGATGAGGACTACAGAGTATTGTAAAGAAAGTTGTTGTCTTTTTTTTTAATCATCTTATCCAGTGTTGTTAAGGTCATAGTTCGCTTTGTTGAAGTTTGTAGTAGCAGTAAAGGATTGTGGGTGATGCAGACGTCTGCACTGAAAGACCAAGGACGCTCAATGGTGATGGCAGGCAGTAATATAGTCCTGTCTCTTCAGCCTCCATTTCTTGGATATCCTCAGAAAAATGAAACAGAAGTGGTTCCTCACTGAAGCCGTCGTGTGCGTTTCCTTACCACTAACAGGTCCATTGTGCTGTGTCAGTATCTCCACCACCATTCCCCCCCCCCAGTTCTTCTCTTTTGAGAGGGGGCGGACTATCGGGTCACCTGAAACAGTGAGAGAAGTAGGTCACTGAAAATAGTCCACAAAAAGTGAGGATGTAGCCTGAAATGTAAAGGTCACAGAGCGGCACCAGTGTCAACCTTTGCTTCTAAATAATGCACTGCGGCACTGCATAGCCCCGTGTATGGAAGTAATCGGAAGTGATTCTTGGAGCACAGATAGCATGGCTTGCGCAGTCTCTGTCTCATCTGGTCGGAGACTAAACAAGACACAGCTTGAATGGTGGAAGTCATCCCACAATGTCTCACCCTCCGCGACTGGCCTGCTGCCATGTAATTTCCTCTGTTTGTCGAGACACTCCAATCACATTGTCTCTTTATCTCATCGAGCTCCCCTTCCATTTTCTTCATGAAAGCCTTCACTTTTGGTTTGTATCAAACTATTATGAGACTTTTTCTACCAGCCAACAACCAAACAGACTCAAATTGCTGTCTAACTGCCAGTGCTTTGGCATGCAATAGACCAGACTCTCCAAGACACTTTCTCTGTATGCTTTTCTCGTATTGTGTGTCTCAGTGATTTCCCACATAACATGCCGTCCTGCCTGTATTTCCTCTTGAGGGAGTCGGGTCTTTTGTCCAAACCAGGTGCCAGCTAACACGGTGTGAAGGCCAGGCGTCACCGGGGAAGCTCAGAGGAGTGTTTCCTCTAAGCTGGCAGCTGAGACAGCTCTACTGTATCTACTCTCAGAGGCTCCAGGCCACCCTTCCTGGGCCTGTTCCCATTGCCTTCAGGCTTCTACTCCTGTGCCTGATCAAAGAGCCTGCAGGCGTTTATTGTCGTGCCAGTTCACTATGCACGCACACTGCTGCTGCTTCACTGTGCCAGCTTTGCTTAAAGGTGCAAAGTCGAAGTTGTTTTAGGTGTTCATCAGCTTGCCGGTATGCCTGTAAGTAGTGGTTTTTTGCCAATTAGTTAGTGGATTTGGGTATTTAGATCTCACTTTGCAAAAGCACATAAGCAGTGCTTGAGTGTCTTCTCTATGAGCCCACCAGGGCCCATTTTCTCTTGCTTATTCCACAAGTCTTTACAATATGCCCTAATGGCTACTCTGATGGCCACAAGGCAGATGTCCTCTTCACTCAAACATTACACACATAATCTTTACGAGTCGTTTACTCGCACAAGCGAAAACGATAGCAAGTCATTCATTAAATGGTTGGATCCTAGTTTGTGTTTTAAGATTGCTAATCTACGAGCTACAAAATGGACAGTAAACAGCACATTTTCAAGGAGCTAAATGAAAGTTCCTGAAGCAGTTCTCTGCAGTGACATGTGTAGCCGTAATGCTGTGCTCACGGGGGGCTAACAACAGCTGCAAGCAAGATCCCTGGGCTCCAGGCAAAACAGTGACAGAGGAGCAGTGTTTTACTCACGGACAAGATGCACAGTGTTGAGTTTTCACCCAGCTTTGGTCATGTTCCTGTTTGGCCTGACTGGTAAAAGTTTTTTTTGTTTTTTTAGTTTTTGTGACATTTTGTTGGAGTCTGTGTTGTGGTGGGAGCCGGTCGTTTGATCACATTAACAGACTCTTTACCTACGCAAACTTCAATAACTCACTCACTACTCACTGCTTCAAAAATGGTTGACAGGTGTCAGCCACTGACGCTGACCTGAGGCACACGGGAGCAAATCCAACCCAACTACATGTACATGTCGTATAAGTCAGTCTACAGGCCATTGTAGGCAATAGGGGAAGTTGCGGATTGTCTTGTAACGATCTTTTCATAAATTTAAAAAAAACGGTTAATGCATGAATGATCTTACATATAAAGATTTTGTATTGTTTGTGGGGGGGGGGGGTTTCTATCAAGGGGAAAGTGCTTTTCCGAGTATCTTGCCTTGAGAGGTTTATGGTACTTGCTGACTGCCACATCTGTTTAGTGTTGACGGGAGCTCGCCATACACGATGTAAATTATACATGCGCTACTGACACGTCTTGTCATTTGTTTGTTAATATGAGTATAAAACTGCACGGGCTGCTACATGCACGAGCGGAACAAGTGCGCGCGCACACACACACACACACGTATACTTGCTTTGCCGTCTATGACAGCTCAGTGGCTTGGCAGCCCAGCCGTGTCTGTCTGCTCATCCATATGATATTATTTGGCATTGATCGAGCTGTCTCCTATCCCTTCCCTCTCTCCTCCCTCTGCACCTCCTCCTCTCCTCCTTTGCTTTGCTCCCAGCCAAGAATAGAGAGGACAGCGTGTGCCAAACTCTCTTTGTGTTTTTGCCTGCTCTGTGTACTCACGCATAACAATAAGCCTCACACATCAGCTGACCTGCTTCAGTATTTCTGTTTCAAAGCATTAATCTTGTATCAACACTGCCATCAGCCCCTCCGCTTCACCTTCTGCTTGTTAGTTGTATTCCATCTTATCCATCCCCACCTGCCTGTTTCTTGGTATTTGATGTTCTCCATATGTGTGTGTGTGTGTCTCTCTCTCTCTCTCATCCTCTTTCTCTCTCACCTCATCGTCAATTTCAATTTACGACCGGGTCCTAATGGGACTATAACAGAACGTTCGATGATATCGATCCGGATGCCTGTGCATCTTGACCTCAGTGTACCACATCAGAGGAGAAGAAAAATCATCACTCTTTTCATCATCAGGCAAACACGTCCAAATTTTGCACGCGCACACACACACAACAGACACACACAGATCATTGATCAAAGCCTTGAATGCAAGAGACAGCAAATATTTGTGCTCTTTCAAGCTATGAGTCGATGATAAAGTGATGACTGGCTTTATCATCTAAAATCTAAGTGTTCGCTTTGATGTTGTCCAGGAACCTTTAAAATGCTTGATATCTGAAGCAGCAGCTTAATTATATTATTTAGAAATTATAGAAATCCTAAAATTCTAAAAGTCACTTTCTATTTCTGCTCATTACGACCACTCTGTTATTTCCTGCTTGTCTCACTTGTCTTTTATTTCTCTGTAATTGTAAGTGCAATAACTTGAGGAAGTTTGTTTACACTCATAAGGGGCTTAACCCAATTTGAGCGAGGAGGTGCTGTTGTGGAAAAAAGAAGGAAGACTGTAACTGGAGGGGGCGAGATCTATTTTGCTAGGTGAGCAGGGGAAAAAGTAGGCAAGGAATCAGCCAGGAGTGACTGTCTCTGTGTGTTTTCAGAGAAAGAGAGAATGTGTGTCCTAAGCTTTTCTTATCCCTCTCTTTTAACCAAGAAAAAGCACTCTCCCTCCTCTAACCACGCCTTCAATTAATTATTTAGCCAGAAAACAAAGGTCTGCACCCAGCCATGAATAATGGAAGGTGAGAAGGCAGAGAGAAGGATGGAGGTTTGAAACAGAAGCGAGTTGAGTCTCGCACAAATATTCCCTCCTATGACAGTTCAGAGTCTGCTCAGGTCAAGCCGCTGAAGGAAAAGCAACAAGTGCTGATGTGGACTGAGCAAAAAGATATATAACGTACATCCACACACAAACACAAAGACACAGAGATGCAGAAAAACTGAGGGAGAAAAAAAAAAAAGGACATGCACAAACTGCACATAGTGTATTATGGAGTAATCGAAGCATAAACACTATCCAAGGACAATTTTCACTGAAGTGTTTCCAGTGTGGTGAGTTGTTTTTGCATCGAGTCAGATGCCGTGCCAGTCAAATGCAGGGAAGCAGGGCAAGTGGGAGTGAAGGCAAGGGCGATGTTCTCGCTCTCTCTCCCTCTGTATGTGTGTGTGTGTGCTTTTTGCGCTTGTTCCTGTTCCTGTCTTTGTTTGTTCTTCTGACAATGTTTGATATTAGATCCAAGATGGGGCGGGAATACAAAGTAAAGAGAGGAATTGTGGAGCCGAGGCTATGGCAGAGAGGAGAAGATGAGGAGCTAGAAGATGTAACACCGTGGAGGTGGAAGTGGGTTATCCCGCGGTTTCTGATTGTATGCGTGTTTTCACATTTATAGGAGGGTTAGAAGGAGTTTGTGCAAGAAAGAGGGAAATAAGAAAAACAAACATAGAAGGGTAATGAGCACACCAACCTTTGTGGTCTTGACTTTGTTGCCTGTGCTGCAGCTCCATCCTGTGAGATCTGGGAGAACCTTGCACTCCTCACCTTCCATACATGGCTGCATCTGACACCACCACTTCTGGGCTACAATGGAGGCTGAAGGAGGAGAGAGAGATAGACAGAGTGAGGACAGCAGATATTTACTGAAGACATTTTTTTTTTTCAATCCGCACTTCCATGGGTTTCCCGACTGTAAATTTGTGACTCTTACAGCAATAGAAAAAACAAGAACATTATGCTCTCTAAGGAGAGTATTTTAAATCCAAAATATTACTGTATGTCTGTGTTTCATAGGCAATAGAGTCGTGAATTCAGTTAGTGCAGAAAGAATCATTAATTTTTCAGTTCAACAGAAAAAAAAAGAAAGGAGGGAACTACAGAACTGGAGGGACGATTTGCATGAGACAGCTGGGATATGTTGTGATCTTACAGAGTTTAGAGTATGTTTGTGTGAAGCTCATCAGATCAGATAAAAAAAAAAAATGAATTGCCTTAAGCAAACATCACCGAGAGATTAAATATCATCAAAAGAAAAACAATAAAGAACACCCGCCACAGTGAATGAAAAAATATGTGAATATGAAAAATGTTCTCAAGAATATACATATATATATATATATATATACTGTATACATATGTCTGTGTGTGTGTGTGTGTTAATGCCACCTGGCAATTTAAGAAATCCATTGCTTTGAAATATTGTATCAGTTATTTCCAGAGACTGGGTTATACTCCAAAGATCTGGAGAAAGAAGAAGCAGTAAAAAATAGTCAGAAACATTATGTGTGTGCAAATTTGCTCCTGCCACAATTTATATTGTGAAATGAACGATCTTATAAAGTGGGTCCCCGTCTAAAATATCTGGGAAAAACAACGCTATCGATCAGTGGTTCTCAAATATTTTATACCAAGTACCACCTTATATTGAAATATTGAGCTCTCGAAGTAACACCATGATCACCAACGTTAGAATACTGTGGTGGAAATAGACCGAGCAAAGTCACAGGAGGCAGATTTATTTCCAGTAAGATGATTTGCTCTCTCATCATCCTCCTCTTCCTCACATATACTTCCCTCACTGGTATAGTGAGATTAGATTAAGATGGAGCGAGAGATAAGGCAACTCTAATTATTATTATTATTATTTTGTTATTTGTTTCATTTTCTACTCACTCTGGTCCACCAAGTACCACCAGAGGCTGCTTGTTTACGTACCACAGTTTGAGAACCATGGCTATAGATAAAATACTTCTTTTAAATATCTATTCAGTCAACGTTGTACTTACTAATTCGTCCTTTGATTTATCCGAAATGTATTTTCTCTGGGTTCTCCAGTTTCCTTCCACTGTCCACAAACATGCAGAGGTTAATCGAACACTCTAAAATGCCAATAGCTGTGAGCGTGAGAGTGAATGCTTGTTCAGCTCTGTGTGTTGACCCTGTGACCTGTGACCCTCATGTGGAGGATAATGCGGTTGACAATGGACGGATGGATACAGCCGTATGATGTAAGTGTGTGTGTGTGTGTCTCTCATAAATGTTTGATAAAAACCAATGCAAAACCACTGTAAACAACAGTGCTGCAGACACGGCAGTCTGTGATTTCATCAAGTGCCACTGATCATAGCTGCGGGGGGGAGAATAACACAGATTCTTTTTTTTTTTGGACACAGGAACAGGATCCCGGGGGGGATTTTCTGGGTGCATGGGCACATTTTGTAAGAACTACTGCAAATCAAAGCTTGTTTATGTGGAAAAAAATCAGTAAACATCTGGGTCCACTGAATCATCCTGTTATTCAATGTCAACAAAGCAGCTCCACAAAGATAAGTCTGTCTGCAAATTATATTTGTTAAAGTTTTGTGTTTGACTGAAATACTAAACAACAGCTGGGCATTTCCTCGTGGAGTATTTTACCTATTCTGCCTCTAAATTAAAAAGCTGTTATACTTTTATGACTGGAGTTATTCGGCCGTGTATTACTTTCACTGTTCATAGCAGTTCAGCTTTCTGTTTCCTCTATCTTTATACTTTATTTGGGTCAGAATAGGCCAGAGTATGCATTTCATTACTTTATAAAATTGCTTGTGGGCGCAATAAAATTTTATGCCATTCATCATCTTTGTAATTCCCCTGAATTCATCACAAAAACATAATGGACAGAGGCTGCGTTTATAATTCATCAGGCTCCTGAAGTTACCAGCAGGAAACAGTGTTGGACACAAACACAGCGGCAGCCGGAGTGCGGATTCAGTTTGTCTGATTTTGTTTCATGCATTTCTAATCAGTGGCTACAAGGACATCTACAGTGTGTCGGCTCCAAGCACTCAGAAGTGCTACCACAGGAGTATTGATACCCATGTCTGCCCTGTTATTCATAAGTTTTATATAAATCTTCCGTACACAGGAGGAGTGGTGGAGGGAGCATATCAGCCGTGCACAGAACCTAGTTATATCGCTGCAGTTATTGCATCTGTTGGAATGCGATGTGATCTCACTTTATGAGTCAGCTGGTAGTTAAACAACTTCTCCTTTTTTATTTATCCTTTATTTACCCAGGTATGTCCCAGTGAGATTACTTTTCTTAGTGACCCAAGACAACATTAAAATTGAACTGGCAGATGTGTAAGCATGAGTAAGGGTGTTTTTCTCTCGCTGCAGACAATGAGGCAAAATATCAAATTATCCATGATCCATTGCAAAAAATATGGAATGATACATTTTGAGCAATGCAATACACTTTACACGTACCTGTGTGGATTAAAACCAATCTGAGACCAATGAGGACTGGATATTTATACTTCACAGACAACCCCCAGAAAAAGTACATATATTTACTGCTACACTAACACCAAACACAGGCAGTGAGAGACTAGTTCACTTTAGCTGTGTTTACACCAAGCCGTACAGTGCCAAGAAAAACCGATGCTTGATGTCCTCCACTGTTGCCCTTTGATGACTGTGTTTGCGTTCTCCTACTTCTTCGTAGGAATTATTGGCACCGCATTGGTGACATCAAGTTATTTACTGTTTGTAGCTGAGGCAGATATGTAAATATGGAAACACAAGCCATATCCGGGAGAACCGTTCCAAACTGCATTGTATCTAAAACTGCATTGTACGGCTTGGTGGAAATTAGTCTTAAGCTGTGTAAATCATACCTTGCCAATAAAATAAAAGAATAACGCAACATTGTTCCACCATGATGCCTTTAAAATTATACACAAATAGCCAAATACATGGCATGTTTAAAAATGCCCTTGTCCCATTCTTTTCCTCTTGTGGCCAGGAAGTGACTATTCTCTGTGGGCCAATCAGTGGACTGTAGGTGGGAGGTCACTGTGCTCTGTACCCCAACGGAAAGCTGCCAAAACGTGAGATTAGTTATTTACAACTTAGCCGGTCTTCTCTCATAAATTGTGTATCTGCAGTGACTGTGTGGTCTCGTGTCCCTGTGAATAAAGAGTAGGAGGAGTTGGGGTGAGTTGGAAGCAGCAGTGGGTACCAACTCGATCATTAACTCATCCTGTCCCATTGTTGCCTGCTGTACGTATTTTTACCCAGCACATGTGGCCTATATACGGTCATATCGAGGGTTAGGGGTATCATCGTACATTAAGATACTACTAATGATTTACGATGATGCTGCTGCCGCTGCACATTCTGCCTGAAGCAACACTTCTATAATTATTCACAGGAAATAATGGATTATCGTGAAAACACTGAGCACCATAAAAGGCACTTAAAAACACAAGGTGGGGTTCACACAGTGAGTCAAACCTAGACACGGTGACACGTACCATCCACGCAGGAGGGCATGGCCCGTGTGGTGCCGGCAACCTGTCCAGGGAAGCAGGAACATTTGACAGTCTGAGATCTCTCCTCAATCTTGTTCTTGTTGCAGCAGCGATGGGCGGCGATCACCTCACATGTCCCCGCCTTCACGTGCACTGTGAAGAAGAGAGACAGGCTTATATAGACCAGGCAAGCTGAATTGGTTTTTCCTTCTTTAATAAAACTTGGAATGCGATGTCAAAAAATAAACAATGCGAGTTGTCAGATAGGCATGTTGTGACCTCTGTATTACTTTCCTCAGATTTTCTGACTGATACAGACAGGTGTGCTTACAATTGACCAAACCAATCAGTATGGTGTCAAAAAATTAACACAGGATTAGTAAAGCTCCTAGTGTGTAACATTGCAACTTTTTTTTATGTTATTCTTCTGCCTATGTATGATCTTCACCCACAGAAATGATATAATATTATTTGTATGCCACATCATTCATTCACTCATTGATTCCTTGATTCTACCGCTTTATCCTCCACATGAGGGTCACAGGGCGCTGGTGCCAATCCCAGTTGACATAGGGTGAAAGGCAGGGTACACCCTGGACAGGTCACCAGTCCATCACAGGGCCACATAGAGACAAACAACCATTCACTCTCACACAGAGTTCAATTTCCCTAATCCCCAAATCTGTATGTTTTTTGGACTGTTTGAGGAAACCTGGAAAAAAAAACCATGCACACATGGGGAGAACATGCAAACTCCATGCAGAAAGGCCCCTGTTCCAACTAGGTCGCAGACCCGAGTCCTCTTGCTACAAATGCAACAGTTGTATGCAGCATCCTTCATCTGAAAGCAAAGCGTGAAGCATTTATTGCGTCAAACTGCTGAACGACAGGGATTTAGAGCAGTGGAATTCACTTCTGAAACTCTTTTAAGACGCTTCTTTGTGTTTTCAGTCATACGCAAACCTGTTGGCAGTTGTCTCCCTTTTAATAGCGATGTCGCTGTTGCCTCTGTCTGTCTCGACATAAATCAAATGGCGGTCTGCGTGCAGCGTGGCGCTGTCACCACATACACAAAAACAAAACATTGCTCTACTGAGAAGCACTGAGAAGGTTGTGTGGAGCTTAATCATCATTGCGTGAACTCAATTGACAATGGTTTGAATATAACTGATGTTTGTTAATATTAAACAGTTTTAATTGAAAGCGTAACAGGGACCTGATTAAAACACAGTGATCTGACTGTACTGTATACAATTACACATGAGAGTTGGTTGCAATAGTAATGAAAGATGGATACGGGAGGCGATTTCACTTCTTCTATAGCTGACAAGTTGTGTGTAATTATATATACACACACACACACAGGCTTCAAGCAAACAGCCATGTGGTTAATTAACAAGTCCACCCCGAGCACAGACGTCCCCTCGAGTGAGCAAAGGGAACAAAGAAATTGCTCTACTTTTGAAGATTTGTGATGTCAACACACGGCCCTTCCACAGGAGTCTTTCATCAAATACATGAAAATGTCAAGGACAAACAATAAGCCCTTGTCAGGATCTGTGTGTGTGTTTGTGTGTATTAGTGTGTATTTGTTACCTCTTTATCACCTTATCTGTCATAAACACCAACCTTCTCAAGACCAGGGGACCAAAACCTGGTCCTAATGAGACAGAACTTAAAGGAATACTTCACAGATTTGCATTTAGCTTTGTATTACTAGAACAGGGGTAGTATTTTTGAAAAATTGTGCTTCCCAACCTCAGTTTCCCCTGAGACGAGATATATCTTCACGGGACCTCATTCCCAGGATGTAAACAGTGTCCGCCATCTTTGCTAACAGTTATGCTAACAGGACCAAGTGTCACTGGTTGGCACGTCACAAAGAAAAGAAGGAATTTTCTCATCTCAGGGGAAACTGAGGTTGGGAAGCACAATTTTTCAAAAATACTACACCTATTCTTAGAATACAAAGCTAAATGCAAATCTGTGAAGTATTCCTTTAAGTTTAGGGCTACGATTTGAAGTGTGGTTAGGTATTAACTGGTTATGTTAATGCAATTTAGAGTGGCCAATTAACCTCTGCAGAAACCAAATTATCCATACAGAAAACCTACGCAAGCACGGAAAGAACATAAAAACTGAACCCAGGTCATTTTGCTGCAAGGCAACATTGGTAGCCACTACCCACCGTGTGACCCGACAATGTACTTAGATTATAATTTTCAATTGTGGATGCGTTCAGATATGCCTGACTTTGTGTGCCGTTTATGTCAGTGTACTATATAACTTTGGTTCGTGAAAGCAATTGTTGTGTTGTGGCTTTTCACACAGTTATTGAAAGTTTCTGCCATTTGCATTACAAAAGAGAACGCCCACAATGTAACAAAGGGTGCACACTGCATGGCAATGAAAACCAAAGCAGCAAACAATGACTCTGCTCTGACTGAACCAGATTTGAATGTGAGGAGAGCCGAACTGAAAGACCTAGTATGAATATGTTCAAAAGACTAACAGAGATGTGAAAGGTTCTTAAGTTGCTATACTTCAGAAAATGAGAAAGCAATAAGTCACTGACTCAGCCAAAACCCAGTCAATTAATATCTCAGTGAAAAGTGCAGTGTAGTCTCCCACCATGTTTCCACATCCTGTGAAGTGATCTGTCTTCATATCACAGCCGTCCATTTCAACACCGACACATTTTGGCCACCAAAGAGCTTTGGATGGATGAAAACTTACACTGATTATACCACAACAATAACACACGTAACTGGCTTTAATATTGTGCCGATTGTTTGTGTGGTTTTGACTTTGTCAGACCAATAAGTCGGTCGAGAATGACCTCCTTAAAAAAAAAGGATCAGAAAAATCTGTAATTTGAGGACATTGTTGAGAATTTTCTTTTTAGCTGCAAGAAAAAGAAGAGAAAAAAGAAACATTTTGGACTCTCCTCTGGGACCAGCCTCAGGGTCAATGGGGAACAAATACACTGGAGTGTAATTATTAGCTGGAATGCTGTGAAATTACTTGTGGACATTAATAGTCTCCAGAGAAAACACCTTATTGACTGCAGAGACCCTTTGATCTTTTCCTTGTTGACACACCCAGTTGATATGATGCCTCACAGCTACGTGACCTTTACTTAGGTGTGTGTGTGTGTGTGTGTGTGTGTGTGTGTGTGTGTGTGTGTTTGTGTGTGTGTTTGTGTGTGCCACATGATCACACTGCTATAGAAAACAAATTAAATGTGAGTTTGCCTCAATTTTCTTCCTATTTTCCATCATCTCGAGAAGATAAACTTTGTTTTTACATCTTTCTGATTTCCTCCACATTATCAGTATCATTGTTATTATTGTGGGATTTGTATAATTTGATTAAGAATCCTTGGGGGGAATAATAGAATATTATCTATTTCCTTCTACCTTCCATTCTTGTGAACATCAAATTTGAATATTTTTGTGTTTCATCACTTATTGATTATTGTGTGCATAAAATCTCAGAAAAACGTTAAAATTACCATTATCATATTCAAGATCTTTCTGTACACGGAAACTTATTTTACATTCTATAAATGTTTTATGGGACATTTGCTGAGAAGGAAGTATTGAGTATTGTTCGTGAATTTCCTCCAGCATCTGTCATAAAAACGAGAAAACACAAACATTTTAGAAATCTTTCAAAAACATAAAACTATACATTATTGTTATCGAAATTAATCAAGCATAACATTAATCCACTAGAACGAATATTTATGTTCAGGAATGCAAGTAAATAAGTATAATTTAATTTGTATATATATTATAATTTGTCTTAATCAAGAAATAATAATGTGCCAATAGGTCTAATACTAACAAAGATCACAGTGAATTCTTTCTGTCAAAAAAACCCGAAAACATTTGCAAAACTAAACTTCTGCAGTGGGCCAAAATTCATGTTATGGCCTTTGGAGCTTTACCTTTATTTATTCACAACAACAGGCTGCCTCTTGCCTGCTCGTCCTCTTTGCACCAGCGTAATTGACTTGCTTTCTTTAAATATTGGTTGTTGTGGCAACATGTTTGGCAGACACTCGGCTCAGGAAAATCAACAGACAGAGTGGAAAATACCAACCCCCACTGACATACACACACACACACCCCCTGGCCCATATTTAGGCTCAGCACCTGCAGTCGTAATTGACTCAGCATTAGTAACAGCGGCAGTGCAGTAAGCTGAGCAGGAGCAGACGGGTAATGAGGAGGCAGGGGTGAGATTTTTACTGGAGGAATGTAAGAGTTCATTAAGGCTTGATTACACATATTAATGTTGATAGGTGGCAGTACATTTTCTCAGAATGCACCACATGGTAAGATAAATATGAGCTGGAGCCACGCGACACTGCGGCTGACTGATTATCTCGGTGTTGCCTTATATTGTGGATAAAGTATCGACAGCAGGCCGTCTTGCTTCATTTTATGCGCACACTAATTTGCAGCGGGATTGTTGCCTATTAAAGCTTGTTCCTTGAAAAGTTAATTTGACAACTTTAAAACCACTGCTGCTGCTGCAGCTGCCAGACAGTAAGTGTTGGTCGTAATGTTTCAAAATCAGCGGCTCAGACAGCAGAATTTATGTGAAACTGAGGCCCCATAGAACAAAATTGTATGGTTATCATAGTTGGTGGTATTCATTTTTTAAATTATTATTTTTATTATAAAATTCAGACAGGGGCAGTCATTGTGCCTGATGTTTGGCTGTGGTTCAGACTTATTATCTGATTTATTGATCTTTAATCATCTTAATTATCTTAAATAAGATAAGAACTACATGGCTACACTCACTCTCTTTGGATTCGCAGTATGAAATCCTCATGTAGATGGCCTCCCGCTCAATATTAACTTCAATATGCTCTTCTTCAAAACAATTGTGTTTGAAGTGGATAGAAAGTGGATATTGCACATTATTTTGAGAGCATTCTGGAGAGTCTTTCTTTCAGTGACAGAATGTGGGGCGTGATGGAAACAGCTGTAATTCACCAGAGGTCCATCACTTTGTGTTTTTCTACGGCCTTTGCTTATCTTTAGAAATCAGGGCAGCAGATATGATATGATTTCTTTTTTTTTTTTTGCCCAATATGTCGACCAATTTCCTTTTTTTTGTACTCCATCTGATAAATGTGCAGCTTTGGTGTAAAGGTTTTATGATAAAAACAAAATGTATTTGTCTGTCTACAGTGTAAATGTTGTGTACCCACTGCAGTGCAGTTATATATTGTAAGTAAAACTTGTTTATCAACTAAATATTAAGCACATTAAATAAAAAAAAGGCAATGCAGTCTATGAGTTTTAGCGACTTAGCTGTCTTCATCACGTGTAATATGTAGTAACTGTCCAATTAATTAAGTAAGAATCTGCCAATGCAAATATCGGCCCAACCAATTAAGCATGGTAATCTATGCTCCACAGCTAACCTGCTCTTAAGCAGGGTCAGTTGTTTCAATCAGTTGATATCTGGAAATACAGAGCCACATTATGTAGCATGGACAAGAGGGATAACAGATAGTATAAAACATCATTTTATACAACAGGCTTTTACCATCTGAATAATACAAATGAAATACTGAGGACATAGAGTATCTCATGATCCCTGCACATTATGATCTTACATTTATATTTATAGACTCCTGCAAAGTGAATTCACAGTTAAACTGCGTCTTCAGATGCTGTTGACAACAGCCTTATACCGTCAGACATTTACTTACTACGCGACATATAATGCAGCGTAACATAATGTCTCAAACTTACTGCACATAAATGATAAATCACAGTGTAATTAATACAGTGGAGTTTACACGCTATGATGCCTCTCAGTGCCTGGGAGGAAAGTACACTTTCCACATACATCTGTGCATGTGTACAATTCATTTGTTTTGTATTTGTTTTTATTCAACTAGGAAGTCCCTTGAGATAGAAAGCTCTTTTTTTACAAGGCAGGCCTCACCATTTACGGTTCTGTTGAAATAATACAAATACAACACGGAATAAACTGTTTCACTAGGGTCCTTCACACATCTGTACAGGAGGAGACTGTGTGTGTGTGCGTGTGTGTGTGTGTATACAGTGCTTAACACATTTATTAGACCATCAGCAAAAGCCACACCTGCCCTAAATGAACAGCATTGGTAATTATCAAAATCATTTTTCACGTTTCTGTAATGGTTAATACACCAGCATGCAGAAGCTCTTGAACCGAAATTATATTTGTTATGCTAAAATATAATTGTTATTGTAATCCATGAATTCGTATATATATATATATATAGATATATAAAGTATAATACACACTACATATGAGAGAGAGTGAGATAAGCTGTGTGGCGCTGATATGTTAATTATAGGGAATCAAGCAGGAGGCTACCGTCTTCAGGATTTAATCACTAAGAAAACAATAAATACTATGGTAAATTAAGCATTTGTAACACACAAAACACAGAGATGTTACACACAAAGATGTTCTCTCTCTGTGCATATGTGTGTACACTGCTACAACAACAAACAACCCAGTGTGAACACAGAAATGTTACAACCTCCAGACATACAGTATAAACCCTTGCAATGGACTTCCTCACGGCGTATGTTTGGGTGTGTGTGAAGATTAATAAAACTGGGCTACACTTAAGAAAGTCTTCTGTTCTGTGAGACCGCACCTCCCTCCATTTAATCACTGCTGCGTACCTTTCATGCTTCATCCGTCCATTTCTCCCCTGTGTTTGTCCCCCTCCTCATCTCCTCCCTCCAGTTCACGTCGTCCCACCACTGTTTCATAAATGACCCCTCCTTTCTCAATCAGTCCTGGCCACTGCGGCGCCTCATTTTTCTCGTGCTCACTCGTTCTCTTAGCTCTGCACAGCAAACTCAGCAGGGTGGCAGACCATTATCCTCAATCACAGGCTCTAAATCGGAACATTTTTACACCATCTATTGTGTTCTCCTCTCTCACCTATTCTCTCGCTCTGTAAGAACCTCCAACCCGTCTCCCTTCATGGTATGAGGACTTGTTCCCACCACCTCTCTTAACACAGCAGTGGCTCTTAACCCCATTTAGTGAGGATGATGTTCTACTTACTGACAAACAAATGGACATGGGAGTGTGTGTGTGTGTGTGTGTGTGTGTGTGTGTGTGTGTGCTTGTTGCTTCAAACTGAACACACATACATTACCAATGCGCTGCACATGAAACACTGAGATACCTTTTTTGGTCCCAGCAGGGAGCTTCTTTCAAATGTCAATCCAACCATTGGGGATGCTCTCTCTCTCCCTCTCTCCTTCTCTCTCTCTCTCTCTCCTTCTCTCTCTCCCTCTCTCCTTCTCTCTCTCTCTCTCTCCCTCCCTCTCGCATACACACACAATTCTAGTACATACATTAATCAGGACTTGCAGCAATGTAACGGAGCCACTACAAACCAGTTCTAATCTGTCACAGGCCGGACACTCTTTTGAGGACACTGTGGAGAGGAGGAGTGTAAGGCTGATACAAAAAAGGGGACACTGCTATTTAATCAGAACATTCTGCGTAGCAAGTGGAAGACAAAAGGGACTGGACGCTGACCGAATACAGAGATGGACACCACACACTGGACAGACAGCTCCTACTCCAACAGGCTGTTCGAACGAGCAGATATAGGAAGTCTAGCCTGCCCACATGCCATATCTGTCTACAGTAGCCATGTAAACGCGTGATGTGTTTTTTTGTCTTTTGTGGTGTACAAGAGACAAAAAACATATTATGCGTTTATTTTATGTACTTTACAGCTCACCGTTTTACAGTTCACAGCTTACCACATATTTATTATTCATTACACTCCTCGTCTTTACGTTATGTACATACAATTTCATTCTATTTTTGTACTTTTAGTCTATGTATATTGTGTCTTGCTGCTGCTACACTCTAATTTCCCAGTTTGGGATTGATAAAGTACATCTATTCTATTCTAGTTCTTTATAGCAGTAAAATTCACATCTCAAACTTTTGATGGGCACGTCTTTCTGTTATGAGTCATACTCCAACTAAAGCTGTCTCAGGGTGCTTTCATACCTAGCTTTTTGTTCGAAACTGGGGGCTTTTATCCCCTAGATTGGTTCTAATGGGCTTGTGTGAATATTCTGGCACAACTCAACCGGGGTGAGACCGCTTAGGAGGGTGTTCTCAGCTCGGTTGCAATCGCCCCAGGGAGTGCTTCCGTTTGCAGTGTGTACGTACATGAGTGTATACGAGTAGTGTCCTGCTGCATTTACCCACGAACTGGTACGACCAACAGTGCCACTGCCAGACACGACTTTGGTAAACAGAGTTTACAAAGCTACACGCTGAAAAGAGTCTCTGTTCCTCCAGAACACGTCTTGTCATTGGAGGTGTCTGGATGTGCGTCTTCTTGTCATCATCAGATATATGGCTTTGTTTTCTCGGTGTAGCCTAGTTGCTCGCACCTGGCGTTGAGGACATGTTGAGTCTAGACTGCCGTGTGAAAACCAATCAAACTAAGTAACACGGCTCACTTCCTGTGTGCCGCATGAGAATGTCACCGGACGACATGGGATGGAAACACAGATACACTGAGAAACTGACAGGGTTAGTCGGCATGTAACACACGTGTTCATATTTAGGTTATGTGTCACAGTTTTAACCCAAGACTTGAAGCTGTTGACGTACTGCAAATCATCAAGATCAGATTTCACTGTAACCATGATATGTCCGATAGAGAGCATCAGCAGAGATCACGCATGGAGGCACTATGTCATTCGGCACAATGCTTCTCTCCCACCAGAGACATAGACTAAAATAAAATATCATATAAATATAACAGCATGTTTGCATGGCAGTTGTGCACAGCAACAACTCAGATCATGTGACACCAGGAAGAGTCTTTGCCATAATCTTGTGTGTGTGTGTGTGTGTGTGTGTGTGTGTGGGCATTTAACTTGAGATGGCACCACAGACAGATGGTAATGTGAATGTGTGTGGACACACATAAGGCAGGTGGATAATTTTTTTTTTTTTCCCCCCACATGTGTTATGTAAGCTGCTTCCATGGGAATGAATGAGCTCATCGTTTGATACATCGCTGAGTTATGCTGAGCCAATAAAGCAGCCAGAGCCTAAAATGACTGCTCCAGAAGCAAAAGCAGCTGTTGTCACTGTGACAGTGTCATGGATCGCGAGCGATGGATTAATTCTGTTCTCGTTGCACGGGTTGTTGACAGTTTTTTGAGCAGCAACAGTTTCAAGATAAAACAAAAACAATCACTTTCAATGTCAAGAGAGAATCTGTTGGCAGTGATACAACAAGTGACAATCCCTCTGTGTTTGTATTTGCTGGTTACACACACGCACACACACACAAGAAAAACTGCATCTCAAACTAATGTGTTAAATATTTTTATCACGGTATTTTACTGTATGTTTTTATGCATTTTGACCAAGTGTGACATAATAATAACAAGGAACACACCAAATCACATATTTAGGATGTATGAATATTTATTTCCACCAGGCCCTAAGTGTTTTATTCACAGAGACCATATAGTGAAATGGAAAATGAGTTTGCCAAGTTGATTGGATCGCAATGTATGATGCATATGTGTGTACTGTGCCCATCAGTGCATGTACGTCCATGCATTTGTGTTAATAATTAGATTACATTGGCCTCTGAGATGGCACCATTTGTTACGATTCGTAAACGGGCAAATTAAAATTCTGCTTAAGAGCCCGCCGAGAAAATTAGCACCGAGAGCGAGCGCACTCAAACACACGACTGTCTCCTCTGTTCTCGGCCCTGTTTTCTATTCTCTGCCACACCTGAATGCTTTCTGCACGTCTACAACTTTCTCCTCATCTACTGCCACACCGTTGTTAGTGGAAGGTTAAAAGTGCTGCGCGACAGGAGGGGAATATGTTTCAATTTCAAGTTCTTAAGAGAATGGACTGACTTCATTGCTGCACTGTGGAAATGTGTTTCTACACTCATTTTGTGTTGATCAACCAGAGAAGCTTGTCTCCTCTTATACACTAAAGTCCCTCTCTGTTTTATAACCCCAGAGAGAGGCGAGAGAGGTTTAAGAAGAAGAGGAAAAGGCATTGCATTTGCACCGTTTTCTGTGCTTGTTCAAAAGATATACATCTCATTAAGTTCTTTCTGTAAAACTGCTTTACAAAAAACTTCTCATTGAAACCGTATTTTCTACTAACTGGACTTTTTTTTGTCCCGCTGTTAAGGACAGTGTTGCTCAAATAATGTAAAGGTTTTAAATGATTGACCAAAAAAAAATGGTTCTAAATTGTGAAAGCATCATGATTAAAACATAATATTCCACAGCCGTAGTTAAGGAGCAGACTGTGGTCTGTCCTATCACTCGCGCTCCCTCGGCTCAGTGTCTCTGAATGACTGAATAAGTGAGTGACCACAATTGGAGAGTGTTTTGTTTTTTCTGCAGCAGTTTCAGTTCATGATGTGACATGAATAAATAATGATAGGGGGGAAAAAAAAGTGTTTCGGAACAATGGGAACTAGTGCATCAGACTGTGGATTTGAAAGGAAAGACAAAATGCTGTGGGCATCCACAGAGATGAAAATACACCTCGCCAAAAATCACTCGGATACATTCATTCATCCAGGCTGCACCAAAATACTCCAAATACTTTTTTTTGATTGCATTGATTGCATTTGATTGCATTGGCTCCCACTCAATTTAACAAAATGACACTTCATCAATAGTCAATAAGGAGGTAACACCCTCCCTCCTTTCACCTCCTAACCATTAACCACCCATCCGCCCAGCCTAGCACTATAGTCTTCCTCAGTGATGTGAGGCCAGCCTGTGCCAGACTCTGTCTCAGGCCCATTAACCCTGCCGCTGGTTCTCAATCACTGGCCTCCAAGCAGTCCTAATACAGCAGCGACAAGGAAATCATATCCCCACGCCACTGTCCCCATTCTGCTACATCATACTGGATATTAGCACATGTGACAGATTGGGCCCGGTGACACATGGTGTGTGTGTGCTGCCATATTAATAACTCCGGCGTTATTGTCGCTGCCACCTCACAGAAGACAATTTGTACTAATTTGTGCTGCAGGTGTGATATTAGTATGGTGAATTGGATATAAATTGTTAATATGCTCGGATGTATTAACAAAGCATTACTACTCAGCCGTTAACCCATGGCAACGTGTGCATGATACCCCCGTGCTTTAAAGCCACGATAACCGTTGACTGGATGCGACTTTTTGCAAGCCCTCGGGGAATGTGCACATGCTCTTTTGTCGTCTGTTTCAGCCTCACACTCGCTCGTTCCAGAAGTTAAAACCTGCCCAGTGCCCTTTGTCTTCCATCTATACAACACTTTCTTTCTTTCTTTCTTTCTGGTAAATATATACTGTATAGAGACAAAACAATGATTGGGCTCAGTCCAAATAGCCACCACCTTTGTCAGTCTGCACTGAGAGGAGATCTATAGCACGGCAGCCATGTTGATAAGGATTTCATTCTGTCTGAATTCTTTCCCTGTCAAAAGAATAAGGACGCACTATCGTAAATGTCAAGCTCTGCGTATTTCACTCGAACAGGTTGCTGTGTGTTTGTGTATGCACTGGTTTGTGTGTGTGAGTTATGGTTGTTATGTATATCACTGTGTTGTAGAGGTGTCGTTTCATAGATCCAGATAGATGGTGCGCTATCACCCTGTTTACTCTCTGTGAAGGACCAGACAGTCTCATATGTTACACCACACAACACCAGTCAACACGCAGCTGCTGTCATATACCAACCTGCTTTATTCTGACAAAGACAAGCCCTTTAGTTACAAAATTGTTTTGTTTCATTTTACATTTCATACATCATTCAAAGTCAAAGCCAGCATGTGGTTATTACGGTAATTTCACTTGCGCTGTTGCAGGAAGCGTCTTTGTCACCAGAGAGGAGGGAGTTGGAGAAACGCCAGTTTTTTTGACATTGAGAAAAAATAATCTAACAAATGTTACTTTAAATATGTTTTATACTGTTCAAATTTCAAATTCAACATGCAAAATCTGGTGTTCATGTACAACTACAGTTTTTTTTTTTAAACAAAAAATTTCATTTTAAATTGTTAATAAATTATTTTAACATGAAGCTATTTTAACATGTGAATAACTGCCAGATATTGAAAGTTATTCTGGAATTTTTTTTCAAAAGCACTTACTCACAGGACTTTTTCTGGCCCTTTTATGGTTAAAATAAGCAAAAAAAAAAAAGTCCAGGTGGACATTTTGACATTTTGTTACTCCCTGGACCTTTAACGAGTAAAACAATGTACATTATGTGGCGCTGAAAGAAAAGATTCAGTTGTTTGTTTTCTTAAGCAAAAGCACAGAGATGTTACGATATTATACAGTGGATTTTTAGCTGTTGAAGACAGTGATGCATGGATGGTTTTAGCAGTGCAGTTTTCTGTTTGGACAGTTTACCCGCAAAAAAATGAAGTTCTGGCAGATGAGTTTTTCTCTCTTTAGAATAGGAAAAGAATCAGAGGCTGCAATGAAGCGGTAAGATACAGATCTGCAAATCCTTGGGAACAGTGATAGAGATTCAGTGATGCACAGATGTGATTGTGGGGAGAAAAACAAAAGGCCTGGCGGCATCTGTTCTGCTCGTGTAAACATGGATCACAAACTATTTTAATTTTTTCAATTAATTGCTTTCCTTTCGTTTGCGTCCCTTTGTCAAAAGCAGAAAATCTACATTAATTAATATGAAATATGCAGGCGTCCGCGGGCATTGTGTAGATATAGATGTGTATAGATGGAGGACAGAAATTACAAATGCACTTGTAATTTTGATCTATGCTTTTTTTAAAAAAAAAATAATAATAATAAAAAATATTGACTCATATTATCTTTAAAAAAAAACAACCTTCTTGTGTATTTAATTTAATTGTAATATTTATATTTTTAGACTGTTTATACACGAGCAGCGTTAATAATAAGTTGTTTTTGCGTTTCTGTTTTTGTTTGCACACACACGTTTCCCTTCAGGGGATGAATGGTGTATTTGGAATGGAGTGTGTTTTGAACTTAAGAGCTGCAGGCTTTTTCAGACCCACTTCTGAAAACACGCCACTGCTCCAATTACTTTGCCCATTTTCATGTACAGTTCTTTTGTTTACACACTGATGCATTTACCATTACAGTGTGTTTATCAGTCCTATACTGATGCTCTGCACAAGTGAATAGTAATATTGGAGTAGGTTCCTATGTTGGAACGTAATTACTTTAATAAAGATGATGACGCGTAACTCAAAGGTCAGTGGCCATTGAACACAGACAGGGATCTGATGAGCTTTGTGATTGGTGTGCCGGGCTAATCTCTTCATTAAGCCTTGCTTGCATTTGTGTCAGCACTTTCCCCTCACACAGAATTCATCAGGACAGAACATTACATCCTTCCAATCATCTCCTCTCTCGCCTCCCTGTCTCTCATCCCATCCATCACTACCAAATGAAAGGGAAACCCTGGTGTTTCTGAAATCTGCTGGTAGCAAAGCCAGAGGTGAAAAGATAAGAGGGGAAGGGGATGGGAGATGAAGGCAGAGAGAAGAGGAATGGAGAAGAAGAGAAAAGATGCAGCCTGTTCTGACTGTAAATGCTGTTAAAGGAGAGGAGAGTTTGTTTTTGGAGGGATGATTAATCTCTGTTGGGACTCTGTGGGAAGGAAAGTGAAGAACCACCATAGTTGAGCTATTAGTACACAGCAGGATAAACTTAAGCTGTGAGACAATTCGCTGCTACTTTTAAAACCACATTGAAAACATTGTGCTAAAGAACCACTTGTCATTGCTCTTGTCAATTTTATTTAAGAAAACAATGCCATGGTTGTTGGGTGACAATATACGGTTTAGTGCTGCAATGATTTATCAATTAATCGGTTTGTTAGTTGTCGGTTTGAGTGATTTTTAATATAAATGTCAATATTTTCAAGTTTTTTTGCTCCATATAACAAATCTTCATTATAAGGTTTGGGAAACACATTTCTATTATTACATAGACATAATTACATATAACAAAATCGTCCCTCACGTTCTGAATATTGGAAAAGTTTATCAGTGTTTGTGCTATTTTCACTGCTCCAAAAGCAAGTGCCTTTCATTATTCAGGGATTCCCTCATCTCCTTCCTAAAACGGTCTCATTAAAGCTGTCCTCAAAGAAAGAGAGCAAACTCATCGGTCACCTGTGTAGCTGCTCATTATGGTTCTCAACCTGTAGCAGCTCATTATCACAGGAAGAGGACAGGTGACACAGTCTAAAGAACAACAGGTTGGTCATTAGGGGGGATGTTTTTTATTATTGTAACATGACAATAAAAATGTGTTTGAATCCAGACCATGATCTTTTCAAAAACCCATGCATGTAATGTGATCGGGAAAAAGGCCCAGCAGCCAAAATGTCATCTTCAATTACAAGACAAATGGAGCCACGAATGGAGCCAAATTTAGCCACGTGGCTGTTGTGCCAAAACTTCCAGACGGACATCAGACAGCACGTAAATCGCTGTTACCATGGTGACCAAGGTTTAGTGCTCTTGCCATTTTTGGGGCACTGCACGATTGGGTTGTCATTTTCCACAGACTGTGACATTTTAACATGTCAGAATAAGAAATCACAGGTGTTAAGTTGTGAACCGAATGACTGGGTCTGCTGAATAGAACACAGTCAGTGCTAATATTATCGGAAAACATCAGGGATTTTCGACTGTCACGTGATGCTTTTAAATGGAACTGCAGAAAATTGTGTGGGAGTTGTGTACATTTCTACTTATGTTCACAAGGCATGTGGAAATGCGAATCAAGGCATATGAGCTCCACCTTTTCCTATCTCAAGATGTAAAACTGTATGATGATGGCCTCCTCCCTGGCTGAAAATAAAACATGTCACAACTCATTAACTTGGACAAAGCAAACATGACCCCATTTGACGTCAGTCACAGTTACACACCGGGGGTTTATTTGACTTAAAGTATACATGTTCACACAGCTCTGCACTAACATCTCTGTCACTTTCAGCCAGCTCGTTGCTCGTTGTTAGGGGACATCAAATTACACCATGATCATTCTTGTTAGAGTCTAGAGGTCTAATTAGTCAGGATACTTGAAAACACCCATGTGGCTGCACAAGACCTTTAAAGGCCACAGTGGAATGACTTTCGAGCACGTCAGCGCCCGTACAGTACCAACCTGAGCAGACAAACACCTGTGTTCATCTCGCACACCCTCTCTCACAGTCACACTTAACGAAACACTTTGTTTGTTAAGGGAAATCACTCATAAGCTGTTGCAGCAAACTTGTATGATTCACTTTAGACCTTGAGAGATATAAAAGAACCCTTTGTCAGTTTCATTTTGAAAAGACAATTATTAAAAATAAATAAATAAATAAAATACAATAACACTTATTTATGTGATGCAATGTTTTCTTAGGAACAGAGTTATATATTAATTCCCAGTAATAGTATAGTCTGCATAAACTCTACAAAACAGAAAGCTCTAATTTCCTGTCTTATTTACACATTTAAAAGCAAAAACTAATACAAACAAATCCTGACAGAGATGCTTTTCTACAATTTGAAGTTGTACCTAATTGAAATTCCACCACAGCAATTAGTTAATTAATTATCATGGAGGCATTTCCTGATTAATTATTGGACTTCACATGTCCGAGTAATTGCATTTTACAAGTTGAGCGCAAATGTCAAAGGGAAACTCCCTCTGTGTGCAGCATTCTTTGCACCATGAGATAATGATGTAGAGCACCTGTTGATGGTGTTTCGAAAATCAAGAAAGAAATAGGCAAGAATAAAATGAATCATAGTCACAGTGGCTTCCGTGGCATTTGCCATATAATAACTGTTGTGTTAAGAGCTAATATGACATTGGTGATCTCAGGTGTACTTCAGTGTCTACCTCAAGAAAGCATTGATGCACTAATTGCTCTGTATACTGGCTAATACTGTACACTTCTCTTACAGAGATGCTTTAAAAGAATACATGCATATACGTAAATGCTAGGAGGAACACACCAAGAGTCCAAGAGGAGACCTAGTTTTTGTTTTCTGTTGCAGATGAAAAATGCAAGAATTTCTATTAATCTGAACCAAAATAAGCTTAAAACACTGAGTGAGGGATTGAGTGATTTGTGCCTTAATGCAGCCCACAGAGTATTTACAGTGGTGTTCTGCAAGGATTAGTTGTCTGAGAGGATTAGTGAAGCTGCGTTACTGCTGTTTTATTTAACTGACAACAGCAAAAGACTAAAAATAAAAGCCTCTTAACCACATTCAGGCAACATGAGAGGCCAGGTCGGACATTAAGACAAACATGATGTTTGTGTTCTTTTTTACATTTCTTTTTTTTTTTTAGCCTGGCCTGTCCACAAACACACAAACACACCAACACGTTCCCACACACTTAACTTACTCTCTGTAATAAATCTATAATCCAGTCATCTGCTGAAAGTTGTCCTGTGCAGCATATGCTCCACATGGAAACAGTGTCATATTAGTGAAGGTAATGATGTTGGTGAGAGAGAGAGAAAGAGAGTGCAGCATATGCAGATACTGGCAGAATCAACAGAGAGGGACAATTACCATGAGAGGAGAGGATTAATGAAAAAGGACAGAGACAAGGAGTGAGACAGTGAAAAAGAGAGAATGAGAGTGAGAGATCTGCAGAGGAAGCACAATACCACTCTATGTTTATCTGTTTCTCTCTCTCTCCCTCTCTCTCTCGCTCTCTCTTTCTCTCACTCTCTCCCTCTCCAATACACTGTTTGCTTGTATCAGCATTGATCACAGTACATCAGTAAAGAGCATCCCATCTATCAACACATGGCTCTGGAGCTTCTGTTATGAATACTAAAGATGCTCTCCTCTCCAAAGTGTGTGCGCACACACACACACACACACACAAACAGTTATGCAAAGTGTTCATCAAAATTAGTAGAAAGCAGACCACACCAGAGGCACTGTTAATGCAGGAGACCAGAGTCTGTTGCACAATTCTATCATAGCAATCACCGCCATGACCATTTTTACCATCTACACTTCTTTTGTTTTTGGTTCTACTTGTCGCTATAACAACAGTGATGCTGGTCACAACCTCGTTTGTGTCCAAATGTAAAGGAGCACCAACTGCCACTGTGGTCTGGCAACCAAAGAGTCTGTAGTGTAAGTGTCCATCAACATTTATGGATGGACTTAGGCTTGTGATTGGTGGCTGAAAGCAGTGAAGAAAAAAGCAGAGGGGGAGGAGGTGTGGTCAAAGATGAGTGAGACGAGTGGACTGTGAGGAGTAGGGGTGTCATGATCTCGGCCTTTGAAAGCAAAGGTCGAGATCGAGGATTTAACCCTTAGTGCACCCACGGTAATTTGCCGTGGGAATAATACACAACCCCTTGGACATCCTGGGTGTGTGTCTTCCACCAAATTCAACTCATGCTAAAGCAATAGCTAGCGTAGCAACAGACATGCAACCATATTCAGTGGTGGAAAACCCTGGATTTAAGCATTTAGTTAGCTATGAAATGCCAAGCAGGTAGCATCTTGCTACAAAGGTGTTTCCTTCCATGTTTGATAATGTTATTGGAGGTCAGAGGTCATTTTAGTGGCCCTGACAACAGATTACTGAGAACCACTTGACTCTCTATGACTGCTCTTCTTTTCACACTTAGTTTCCAATTGACTGGTTCTTGTTATTTATATTTATATTGTTCATACATTACTTAAATTTAACAATAAGGCCTTAGTGTGGTATACTGAAAACAAATGATGGACATTCTGTCACTCATGGCACCATGTAGACAATTGAAATGGGAATTAAAACATTAAATGAGTTATCATGACATAAAACCAATGATCCTAGACTAAAAGTTGTGAATCGTGACCTTAAAATCGAATTTAGAGAATGGTGACACCCATAGTGAGGAGTCTATGATGTGATGATCGACAAATTTGGGCCACAGGTAAAGTACAAATCAAAATATAACAGGCTGTCATCTGAAGACTGTAACATGTGGTCCATTATCTTTGCATGAACCTAATGGAAACACGACTGAAGGGCTGCATTTAATGGATCGGTATATTCAACAACATACTGTATGTGAAGCCCTCATTTAGGAAAAGTATGATGCATTCATTAGTCACATTTCTTCAAGCATGCTACCTCTACAGGGAAAACTCTAGAACGAGGCTATTCTACCTTAAATCCAGCAACGAGAAGGCAGACAACATTCAGGGACCTGAGACATGTAACTAAACAGGCTGCAGGTAATTAATGTTGTTGCTGGGTTTTAATCCTCAGTATTAAAGCATTATTCAAATTCTTGATACACACTGCAGTGAAAACAATGGATCCCTGCCAAGCGTCTCTGAAACATCTAAATGGCCCAAACGGTATAACAATCCAGTCGTTTGTTTTCTTTCCAAACATCTGGTCATTTGCAGAATCTCCGGAGAGCGTGGATCATATACAGTGTACACGGAGAATGAAAGGCGAGGGAAACAAGGGCAAATGGACCCCAGGGAGGCAGAGCTAAATACTTTGATATGCTGAGAGGATACAAAAGGATGCAGGGAGTCGTGTTTTTCTATATGTTAATTCTTAACTGTACAAAAAAACAACATCTCTGTGTTTACAGTGTGTAAGTTCTCAGTGACACTTGGTGCTATAGTTTTCTTTCATAGTCCAGTTCTGTAAAGCAGTGTTTGACAACCCATGTGTGCACAATATTATATATTCTTTTTATTTTTTTTTATTAAAAACATATTGTATTGTATTTTTTGTACTGTGGACTAGGGCTGGACAATTTTCAAATTGCAAGAGGCACAATATTTGTTAAAAAAATATATAATAATTTTAGATTGTCTTGACCTGTACACATTTTATTCTACAGACTGAAGGGAACATCTTTGTTTCTCACAGATCTACACAAATAAAACACAGTAGTTATTTGAACTATGTTTTTTTTTTTTTTTTAATGAAAATGAGAATAATGATGTAAAAAAATGACTATTCTTTCTGATATCCCGAATCATATCGCAATTCTTGTCAAAATAATCGCAATTAGATATTAATTCAAAATCATTTAGCCCTACTGTACGTTGAATGTTTCATATATCTGTTTTCATATGTCTTGAGTTGACACGTTTTACCCAGTGAAAAATAGTTCCCCCTGTGGGGACAATAAAGTTTCAACAAAACATTAAAACCATTCACCAGTTTTAATGGTGTGACTAATCTTTGTGGGTATAATCCTACATTGTGACAAGAGCAAATTTGTGCATAATATGTTTCCGGCTGTTTTCACTGCTATTTCCGCAGCACCTATCATTCTGAATCATAACACCAGCCATTTGCAAGAGCTATCTGTTTGACAAGTAAATCACAACTTGCTATGTATTTTGTTGTTTCATAAATCTTGGTTAAAAGGCTTGAAAAAATTAGCGACCCACAATGTGTCTCCCGCATCGCATTTGTGGGTCCCAAGTCTCTGGGAAGGTCTAAAGTCTAAAAGGACGTTAGACTCTAAATCAGACATCGTGATAGCAAAACAAAATGTTTCAAAACTTATTTTCCATTGATTTCATATTCTCTTTTCCATCTAGATTACAAATGTCAACATTGCTTCTCATTTCTGCACATTTAACAGATGACAGATCATTTATTTGAGACTAAGATGGAGTGGGAGGAGGAGATGATGTCTGCCAGTGTGCACATAATTTGGCGGAATGAAAACTAAGCGGATAAGGAGAACGTGTCTGCCAATGCACGACCAACACCCTTACCCTTGTATCTGATTACCACAGGAAGTGTTGGAACAACAGGACTGGAGCCTCATTCTAATGGGTTTTTAAATTTCTATGTATATAATTATCTAAATCGGAATCTGATCTGCACTCACAATAATTGAAAGTTGTTAGCTGTCACAAGCCCATTGCCACTATAATTATTTAAATGATTGTTTTGTTTGCTTATATTATGGGACTCCTCGTAATTAACAGTCTACAGCAAGGAAGTAGAATTCGGACAACACTATTGGTGCACTGCGTTGTTTTGTTTTTTTTTGTCTGAGACCATGAGATTAACCAACAACCTTCGGGTCCCAAAGTGAGCTACTCCGGTCATCCTAGCCTCTAATGAAAGGCAATAGTATGTATTAGTTATACATATTTCAGCACATCTCCACTCACTTGCCAAGTGTTTACTTGAAATGGTGATTTCTATCCCAGTGATTTTCATGTAAATAAAGCCAGGAGAAAAATTGCCGACACAAAATTGGAAATTCAAATGCATGTATCCGTAAGACTGTTTTCCTATGAATACCAAAGTGAAAATTGTACAAACACAAGAGCGAAACCACTGCGCCACCCACCAGGCAAATACCTCTGGAGGACAAATTGGAAATTGAATCATAAACTATAAAGAGCCAAGGTTGAGTTCAGCTGTGGTAGACGAGAGAAACTAGATGGAGGTGGAGAGGACAAAAGAAAGAACGGCTACATTAAATAAAAGTTCACTCTTTCTCTCTTGGCCCTGCAGAAATTCCTGCTGTGCTACCTGATTGAAATTTCCTGGTTTAATAGCTGTGAAATAAAGTAAAAGTTGAGAAGAGGAGGAAAGAATGGGAAATGAAACGGAGCAAACGAGAGGAATGGCAGCAGTAGTAGCGGAACGACGGAGGAGGGAAGGGGGGAGACTTGGAATCGCCACAAAACAGATGAATATCATGAAAGGGAATTTTATGACTTGTAAAAACTGTAATCAAGGATAATATGTCATTACTGTTGTAATAACATCACCCTGTAGCCTTCTTGACACACGGTAATCCACACCACTGCTGTCACCGTCATAGGTCTACATAGAGGCTTATCCAAGGGCAGAACGTCAATAGATGCTTCAGTTTTGCGTAGGAAACCATAAAGATGTACCAGGCTGGGTCAATGCTGGGTTGGCTGGTGAGCTAACAGGTAACGATTAGGACTAATGAATGCAATGAGAGGGGCCCATTGAGGTAATCTCACTGTGCAGACAGAGGAAACTCTCCATTTACAACAATTAGTGCAACATAATCAGTGACCACAGCACCCAGACACTAACTGTAAACTTTATTTTTTTCTTTTACCTTCAACTGTTTGTCTCCGGTTTCTCATATCAGCAGGTTTCGTAATGTTTTTTTTTTTTTTTTTTTTTTTTTTAATAAAAGCACTAGTTGGAGGTTGTGGAGTAGTTTCTGTCCTTACACAGAAATATTTGTCCCCCAAGACTTTCATACAAAAACCCATTGCATTATTATATATAATATTGCACATAGCCATTGAAAAGTGTTTTTTTTGTTGTTTTTTTAAACACTTTTATCCACATTAGTGTTCTGGCTCTGCAGGTGGCAATGCGGCTTAATCCAGGACGAGGAAATACACATTTCCATTACATTTTTATATTTACAAAAAAACAATTATAGCTGCACAATATGGCAACATTTGCTGCCATTAGACGTCACATAAGATTATCTTGCAGTAGACTACAAAAGGCCAGATTGTTTGCTGCCAGTTAACAGATACATGCCTGGCACCTTAATAAGCGAATACATCATGGTTTAAACATGTGCGTTACCAAGGACACACTGATTGGTGAAGGTGAGTATATGCAAATGTAGTCCATTGGAATTTGTCAACAGCACCAACCGAAGTAGAGCAAGGGGGGAAAAAAGAAAGTGAGAGAGAGCCAGGGGCGATACAACTCCAACAATGATGAACAAATTGCTACAGGGCAAATTCCCTCTTTAGTGGAGATTAGTATAGAAACGTTTCCATGTGTTTTTTATACGAAGCTACATTTCCCAAATGGGCTTAATGGCAACTTTCACACACGCCACGAGCAGCTTTGCCTGAAAACAAAGCTGGAAACTGCCTTTTGTATCTCGTTTTTCACATTACATGCTGATATCTGTGAATTGCTGTAAAAATATACCTCAGTGCTACTAACCTACAGTATATCAAACCATGGTGGAAGATTTGCTTATATATAGTAATTGGGCTTTTCACATGGCCTTTTTCCCATTTCTTGCCTAGATATGTTGTTGTTATGTTTTATATTTAACAGAAAGTAGTAAATGTTGTGACACATGAGTGGTACGCTATTAAAGTAGTCAATGATAAATCTTGCAGCATCCTTGTCCTGTCCTCAAGACTTGCCACTCTGTTACTTTCAATCCATCCATCTATCCACCCATCCATCCATCTTCTACCTCTGTATCCTCAGCATGGGGAGGCTAAAACTAATTGTTTCCCATAGTTGCTATAATCGAAATCTATTTTTGCAGTATCCCCATGGTTTTTATAGTTGTAATGTTTCCAGTTTTGAATAAATACAGGAAAAACCATTAATTACACATGAACTCCAGGCTCCTGCATGAAAGTCACACATGCGATAGTCCAGCCACTCTTGGCATTCAACGTAAATCATGAGGTTCAACACTGAACTCCTGCCCGTGATATATCACAATTCCCTTTCTTTCTCTCACATGCATGCACATCCACAGCCTCCTTCCATTTACTGACCAGTGGATTCAAAGCAGTGGGGAACACTGTTTCTTTTCTCATGATGAAAAATTTCACATTCATAACTTTCAGCTTGAATTTTTCACAAGCCATATGGAGTCGTGTTGTGCACCAAGCATAGAGTGCAGCTTTACTGCGGAGCAGCCTCTAAGGAGGGCAGACAGCCTGTCTCCACACATCACATTAGAGAGCCTCTTTGATTGTGCATGCATGTAGGTGTGTGTACATGCAACTGTGTGTGTTTCCGTGTGCATTCACTGCAGGCCTGTCAGTGTGCCTGACTGAATCCACATGTCTCTCTGAGATTGTGTGAGAGCAGTTTAGCGCATGCATCTTAGCCTCCATATATGTCCCCGTCCTCGCTTCTCTATTTCCACCTCTTAGCCGGCAGAACGCCGTTCAGATTTAGTTAAGTTCTTTGTAGCCACTAATCAGTGGCAATGCATTGAGATTGCAGCATATAGACTGAAAATCAATGAGTCGACAGTGTGTGGTGAAGTGATCAACATAATCGCTGTTCCGCTTAACTTCAAAATCCAAGCCAAGCTCTTTTTCCGAGACTATTGGCAAAGCTGCAGAGACACTTCACCAAGGCCCAGACTTTGCCTGCAAATGAGATCTCTTCATTGCTGGGGATCTGCAGTCCACTTAGAGTGTTGCTGCTCTGTGGTCTGGGTTTAAAGCAAATCATTTTCACATAGTTCTGGAGTGATGTATATCGTAAAGCATGTGAATGGGGGGGCAGGGGGATGGATGGTTTAACAGATGGAGAGGAGGCACCGGCGGCAAAGTAGAGGCAGTTTTTTTCCTGCTCTGGCCTGAGAGATAAAAATCTGTTGAATAAAAGGTGAACAGAAGCGAGGAAGCCACGCACACATGTTCACATTCACATGCACACATGCTGAGATGTTCATGCTACTCCTCTTCCCCTTTCACATTACTCCTCACCACAGTTGTCAGCATATGCTGCTGAAAGCACCACATTTACTCACACACACACACACATTAGGGCACTAAGTGATAAAGAAAACCTCTTTCTTTTTTTAAGGCTCGGGATGTGTCACAAATTGAATCACCCCCATGCAGTAAAAACTAAAACATGATTGAAGTATCATATCCCTTTTTCTGGACTTCTTGTGCATATTAAAAAAAGGTTTCTTGTGAAGCCCCTTCTCTTTAGTCTCGGCACAGATGGAGCATTCAAGCCTGAGCACTGATTCATTTGCTCCTGCTGTTTGTTTTTCTTGACATGATCTCATGCTGATATCTGCAGACAGCTTGTTGGCTAGCATCAGCTGAAGTACAATGTGTACACAGTGCAGGTGACTCGCATGGCTGCATCTCTTGTAACAAGTGATAACCAAACTGAGCTCATGTCAGTGTCTTTTTACCGCCCGTTGCAATAGATGTCATTAACTTCATATCCATATGAACACATGGTCTATATAGCACTTATATACCAGCTAAATACTGGTCATCCAGACTAGGGTTTTTCTTGTCTTTATAGAAGTTTGTAATGCACAGTCACGCGCACATACATATGCAGCAGCAGTGAGATTTGGTACAGTCTGCAGCCGAGTTGCGGAATTGCGCTTTGAAACTAGAGTCCTGGGTTCGAACACCTATATGCACTCGTCACATATTATGTTATTTGACTTCAGATGTGAAAGAAAGGCAATTTTCTTTCCACTTATTCACTCCTGCATGGCTTCGATTTGGTTACATTTCCATTTAAAAACGATAATTGTGACAATGAAAATTGCCCACTTTACCCACTGATCCAATTCTATTCGTTGGAGGTTTGTCATGCAACACAACTTAAGAAGCGTTCCACCAGGTGCCGATTTTTTTTTCTTAATAAAAATAAAGTCTTAAACACATAGTAATAAATCCATAATCAAGATGTACACAGACATATTACGAAAAAGTTCAAATGAATTGCCCGAGGCTAAAGCACATACTCATTATCTTTGGTTTAACCGTAGCTACAAATTGATCAAGTTAAATGGTGACAGACTAAAAGGCTTCACCTCCTCAGCCCACTAACAATACAATCAGATTTCTACCTAACTGTGTGTGTGTGTGTGTGTGTGTGTGGGTGCATGCAAGAAAGTGAGACAGAGAGAGACCGTCAACCTTGAAGTGACCTAAGCGATTGTATTCAGTAATTATCTGATTACTCGTCTGTTTTTCTCCACTCAGACAGCCTGCAACTGGATAACGCTGTAACTCCCTGATTACAACTTACTCTGCAATCAATGACCCATTAACAGGGCCACACGGTTGCTAAACATGTCCACCCACACGCACACACACACGCACACACTCTTCCACACCTATCTTTCTTGGGACCCATCATTGATAGTCACAGCTGAATAACCGTGTCTTTGTGCTAAAACAGCCACTTAAAGTCATAGGCTTTCATTTTGGTTGCCACCGGGCTGTTGGCCCCACAATTATAGTGGACACAAAACTCCACAAATGTTTTAAAATAAGCTCCCACACACAACGCAAGTCTGTCTCCAAGAAAACACTGACGTGTTCATTAGAGTCACAGCTTGAGTGTTGCTCACGATCTCTGAAAATTGTGAAAATTGGCTTTTCCAATTACCTCGTGGTGGTAGCACTCACTGCTGGAAGTTTTTCATTTTACACTATTAGCAGTTGATATTTGCTGTGTCACCAGATACTGTACATCCTAGCGCCCTCTGTGGTTAGATAGAGACAATGCCAATGCCCAAACATACCATAAAAACAGCATAGTAAAGTGTGAACATGTCTTCATTACAGATACAGCACATATTAGTTAAAAAATGTATTTTTTAAGAACGAAACTATCTAAAAAAAAAAAGTCAGTGAAAAATGGGATCTTTTGACTTTGCTATTATCTCTCGCGCGTGATGAGTTGAGGGTTTCCGTTGCTTTGTGCAGACCTCAGCACTTCACTGAGAGCCAAGTAATGCGCCACAATGAGAGAGCGCCCGCATTTCCTCTCTCCGAATCTTTTCAGCATCCTTCCTTTTATGAAAATGTTTGCCATTGCCTCGTCAAGAGCCTCTTTGTGAGAGGAGGAGATAATGTGTGACAGCCAGAGTCAATCTCACACACACACTCATACACACACACAGATACAGCTGTGATTTACTGTACATTCAAGGTTCAAGGCAAAAAACAGAGTTCAGTTCAAATGTAGACACCCTTGGCATGATTTAAGCAGTCTCTCCCTGCTAATTCAGACCAGGCTACAAACAAAAATCCCAGTTTCAAAAACATGTTGAATGTGATTTCATATTTAACAAAGAAAGATATGTGCCTTGAAAATACAGTGAGTAGAAGCTGGGACTGTTGAAGTTGAAAATGTTTATGGTATGTTCATGCTGCACTTAATTTTGTGGTTATTTTATTATTATTATACTTACTTTGTATTTATTTATTTATTTGAGAACCTTCACATTCACCTTTAGGTTTTAAGTGCAGCAATTTTCAGAAATATCTTGTTATTTATTATTATTATATATATTTTTTTTAAAGCATCTTTTGTTCAGGAAATAATTGACAATGTTATGTTTCCAGTTGAGTCTGTTAAATCGCTGGGGGCGTGTGTTTATAGGTCACATCTTCAGGCTTTACAAAATGTGCTGTTGAGTCAAAGTTGAGTTAATTTTATATCACTTTTTCTTTATTTTTTTCTTTAAAATTTTTTTTTTTAAATGGGAGTAGCAATAATTACACAGAAGTCACAAAGTATAGACCATTTTTATTTCATTTTTGTTCATAAAAAAAACAGCCAGGCGGACATTGACCTGTGACATAATTTCCAAATTTCACAAATTCAATCACATTTTAAAAGATTTGAGTACTTTTTGTTCAGGTGTGTTTTTATAGTTGGTGAAAATTAAAACATATATATTATTGTTATATAGAGTGCCTATATGTTGTGCTGAAAGAAAGGATATAAGACACTCTATACTGCACATTCTTATAGCCTCTGTATATATGATGTGATAGATAATGTTAGATATAGAAGGCAGGCATTGAAACAGTGCTTTGACTGCAGTATATGTATATATATACATATACACACATATATATGCATACACTGCAGTATATACATTAATATTTGTAAGCCATCACTTGGGAGCATATGTATTAAATATCTTAAGGTCTTTCTTGCCATTGGAAATGACTTATTTTTGCCATATATATATATGTATATCTATACATATATATATATACATGCATGTGTGTGTGTGTAATTTTTAAGTCAAAGTCTCGGCTCCAGAAGTCTTTAGCAAGTTCCAGTGAGTCGTGAATAAAAAAATAAAATGTGTTAAATGGTAACATACACACAAGCACTGTTACATATTTTTAATCCTATGGTGCAATAATGATGTGAAGCTTTTTTGCAACCAACGTCCAGATCTAGAGGAGGACTGTGCTGCACCAGGTGCCATTTAGGGCAATTGCAATCAACACTTGGAGCTCTGTTTTCTTTAATCAATAGCACATTGATTTTATGCACCCCGACTGACATGATATGGTTGAACAAAAGAACTGAAATATCCGTGTGTAACCTAATGACACCTCTCCTGGCTCCATGTCCCGTGACAGATTCGCACCAAACTCATTTGCCTGACCCCAAAAAAAAACTCCAACAATAACAACTGCACCAATTATCATTCTGCTATAAGGAGGTAAAAAACACTTGAGCTTGTTTGTACTATTTTTTTTAAATCAAGCAGAATTGTCCTGGAAACCCAAGCAGCAGCAAAATACTGTCAGCATGTACATGTTTCTGGGGACATTTTAGCACATGGGTAGTAATGTTTCAGCTTGGAGTTGTTTTTATTACAGTAAATGAAAAAGGAAACATGGTGGGAGAGTATGCTAAATAATGGAAGGCTGGAGAGTCGGACTAGATCCAGGGTGACAGGAGGACCGACTCTATTTGCTGCTCTGTTCTGCACGCGCTGTATTTATGTGTTCCAGTTTATTAAGATGCACCCTTACATTGTCCATGGATGGATGGATGGATAGATAGATAGATAGATAGATAGATAGATAGATAGATAGATAGATAGATAGATAGATAGATAGATAGATAGATAGATAGATAGATAGATAGATAGATAGATAGATAGATAGAGAGAGAGAGAGAGAGATAGAAACACATTTTCATGTTCCCATCTCATGTTGGTTAATATGTGAACAGCTGGTCTGGAATAGCTCTCGTGCGCAGGGAGCAGGTACACGTTGCTCTCCAAGCTTTTCTCCCAGAGATAGGCAAACTTCAGTGTCGCACACAGGTGATCATTGTTAACCAGAGAGGAAAAAGACATCCAACTGTCAATGAGAAATGAACTGTAAAGTAGTAAGAGGCCTCTGGGCTCAATCGAGCTAGTCAGTGTACCACATAAGGCTCACTGCTCGCCGCCTGAGCTGTGAAGTACAGGCATTTTCCTGGAGCCACCCTGATGGGACAGCAAGGACGGGAAAGTCTCAGAGGACCTTTCTCTGTTACTCAAATTATTTTTTTTGTGTGTTCCTCTTGCCAACCTGTGGTCTCATAGTTCACTCTGTATTCCCTCAGGTAGCACATGGCCAACATGTCAAAAAACAAACAAAAAAAACATATATATATATATATATATAGATAGATAGATCCAATACTGTGAATACGCTGTATACATACACACATATACACATAATGGATATGTACACATACATCTACCTACCTATGTGGCTCCTGTGTGCGTGTGTCAGGGAGGCCAGACAGAGGGACAGCAGTAGACTCCACACACCTACTCCACAAATGCAAAGACCCCGTTCCCGCATTCTGCCGGAGAAAGACACAAAAACACAGCAAATATAACATTTACTATACTCTGAATTGGATTTCCGTTCTCCTCTGATGTTGGAGGTTCAACATTCAGCAATTGTCAGTCGTGTTGGCCCATCCAACACTTTGGCACAGACTGAAATCTTTCAACAGCTACAGGACAGATGGCTGTGACATTTTGTTCAGACATTCATAGCCCCCTGAGGATTATTTTTGGTGATTTTGATCCACGCATTTGTCTTCAAGTAGAAGGTCAAAGTTTTTATTCCTTCATGAAATATCTCAACATCTTCATGTTGGAATGAAGCTAGACTTTGTCCAGGATTTCACTGGACTCAAGTAAATCTCTCCCTTTTCTTTGCATTACAAAAACTTAACATCACCAGTGTTAGGGTTAGTGTTTAGAGATAACGCAGCAGCGGGTAAACACAGTGAACTGTGGTTTGGTAGCTTTGCATGATACTGTGAGTTTCCTCTGTACTGTGTGTTTGATATGCAGGAGCATGACTTCACAGAGTCATGTGCTCATCGCGCGGTTGGTGTTGAAAACAGATGAATCACACATGGTGCTTTGGTCGGGTGGTGGTGGGGGGGGGGGGTGTACGCAGCCCTTGCTCGCTCGTATTAAAGTCACTGCACTGACACAAACATAAACTCCGGACAACTTTCTAAGATAACTATAAATCATATAGACACAACAGACGTCCACAGACCCCCTTTCCAGTGCATTTCTGTGTTGCCAAAGAAAAATACATTTGCACAAGCAAAATTATTGTTTGCTGCAAACACAGTCAAACAGAAGTGGAGATGATGAGAGACACACAGAGGGAAGACGGAGTGACAACAAGGGGAAATAAACAAAGGGACGGCAGGATGTACAGACAAAGACATGGAGGATTATCAGGGCTTGTAAATTTGGGGACAGCATTTAATTCTCTGTTTTGGCAGCCAAAAGGAAAACAACAGCCGTCCAGAGATTAACGGCTATGTATCTTTGAAAGCTATAAATGATGATGGTATATGCTGAGCGAATAGTATTGCGGTCCAGACCAAAGCAGTACAAAGCCTTTACTGCCTACACACAATTGACATTTGTTTGTTCTGGACACACGCAGACAAACAACACACACACACACACAGAAGCAAGGCAATAACCCCTGCAATAAAAACAATAATTAAAACTTTCTAATAAAAATCAAAACAAGAGTTATGTTGTATTAGTGGTAAGCGAAACACTTTTAATAATGGATGGATTTCATTTTCTTGTAGCGTCTCCCTCTCTGTGTCCAAGCGCTTCGGTGTCCAAATTGCACTGATGCACAGGAATGTATTTGATTAAAGCACTAAGTACGCCAAAAACCTCCACCACAGGCAACTGCATTCTCTCTCGACTGGACGATACTTAAGGCTACGATATCTCTACGAATATCGGTCACAAAAGAGGGTTTTCCTAGTACGAGCACCTGAGACTTGTGCTCAACAACACAGCAACAAGTGTTTCGATCAAGGAATACAAGATGAGCAAACAAGAGGCTGCTGAAAATGAATCATAAACAACCAGCAATGAATCCAAACACACACACACACTTAAAGCATATTATGACAGTCTGACACACGGGACACACGTACAGTGCTCACATGTGGCCATAGTCTAAGTGTAGTGTTGCATTCGCGGCAGCTGCGACGGAAGAACGTGCCCTCAGCACTAATGCGCTCCAGCACATAAACCTTTTGACCACAAAAATAACACTCCTCGCTTGTTTGTCATCGACACACCAGGACCAGTTTCAGGCTCAGGAGCTGAAGCTAGGTCAGGTATAGGACAGAGCTCAGGGGACACAGAAGACACTGCTGTCTAAGGGAAAGGATTATTATATAAACATGTGTGTGTGAGTATATGAAGAAGTACTGCAGGAAGCAATAATGCAAATATTAACATATGGCACTAAGATGCCTAATCAAGGAAAAATGCTTGGCTGTAATAATGTGGCCACATCAACATAACTGTTATATGAGTGTTTGGGAGGAGGGATGTTTGCCCCCAAATACACTGCTGCGACTCATAGTTGCAAGTCAGTTAGTTTGTAAAAAGGCACAGGGATTCAATGAACAGAGTGGGAACATGATCAGCGAATAGTACAACTATCTACAGGCGATGCCAAACTCCCACAGTGTCGATGTACTCCCCCATCTTATCATTTTTTTAATGCTAAATCTAGATCCAGATCACCATCAAAATCCTTTCCTCGGGCCATAAAATACATCCTCAAAAATGTTCATCCAAATCCATCCTCTACATTTTACATGAAGTAAAAGATGTCAGATTGTCTATATACAATACATTCATGCAACTTGTGTAGTAACTGAAGCTATTGTTTAGGTTTTCAACCATTTACTTTTTCAGTGAGACACCATCAAACTATTACCTACTCTATTTCTTAATGCCGTAATGGTACATTTTAAATATCAGTGACCGTTTCTGAAACTCTCACAAGTGACGTATTGTATAAACCCTGGGTCAGGTGTGCTGCACAGCACGTATCATAACATGTAAAGCACCTTGTAACCCTGGTTCATCGTCTTCATCGTCATCAGCGTCGTTATACAATATGCAATGCAGCCTTTGTGATTTGCTAATTGCATTATTTCAAAATGTGATTTTGATTTGAAAAGGAATGATTGTGCAGCTCTAATTTGTGCTACGTTATTATTCTGTTGTGTTGATTTACTTTCAGGCCAACATGGTAAAACAACAGAAAGACATGTAACATTATTGTGAATTCTTTTTGAAACTTTCCATTTGTGTGTGAGTCTGTGCAGTTTAGCTGAATGCAGAAGAGCTTGCACCCGAATCTAAATCTGCTCCGAGTATGTGCTGATGTGTTCACTTGAATTTCGGCTTCTATACGTGCACACGTGTGTGTGAGCACTTTTGCTATGAGGTTGGTTGTGTGCGTTTACCCCCTAAGCTTGTGTGTGAGTCATGAAGCATGGCATTTCTGGAGCTGGGAGGGGCTGCAAAGCCAGACAGGCTGAGCCAAGGCTTTCTCTAGTTGGAGGGCAACAGAGAGATAGGGAGAGGGAGTCAAACATGGATATGCTTTATTGTTTTCTCCCATTTAGCTCCTCTCTTCTCCTCGACTCTTCCTATAATATAGGACCAATCTCATTGTCCCTCTCCCTCCTCCCACCCACCTCCTCCTGTCCTCACCTGTGCTCTGCTTGTAGTAAATAATTAGGAAACAAAGCAGAGATGCATTTAGACACAAAGGGGTGTTTGTGATGACGCTGTGCCACTTCATTATGGCTGGTTGTTTGGTCTGTCTGCTGCAGGTTCAGTCTGTGTGTGTGTGTGTGTGGGATCTAGAAAAGGATTCACAAAGGAGCTGAAAAAGTGAGGGAGAATAAGAGAAAAGAGGAGAGCAAGTTTGTGTGTGTGTGTGTGTGTGTGTGTGTGTTTGGGGGGGCTTTAACCATGGGGTAAAAGGACTTTTTCAGGCTTAAGACCTGGTTTTAGGGTTAGGGATAGAATTATGTTCAGATTGGGGTTAGGCATTTAGTTGGTGATGGTTAAGGTTAGGGTAAGGGGCTAGTGCGTGTGTGTGTGCGTTTAAGTTGTTTAAGATTTAAGTTGATAGTTTAAGGTTAGGGTTAAGCTTTGCAGTAGCTGGTTATGGTAAGGTTAGTGATAATGTTTTGTTCTAGGCTGTCCAATTGGAATGGCAGTCAAAGTCAGAGATGAGGGTCTGGTCCTCATTTGGACCAGGTTTTAATCTCCATGAGGACTGCTGGTCCTGACAAGGTCAGTGTTTATGCCAGAAAAGGTCCTAAAGAGGTAGCAAATACAAGTACACACACAGAGAGATTTGCTTAGACAATCTGGATTTCCTTTCATTTGCACAGCCTAACTATGTTCCTGGTTATGGTCAGAGATAGGGTTTGGTTGACCCAGCCAAACTGTCCCCACGTCCCCATGCACATTGTGGTGTTCTGCCAAGCACTTTGTTTTTACCTTTACTTCACCATAACCAGTTGATTCCCAGCCCTAACCACAAGTCACCTCTTATTCCTTAAACCTCTTAAACCACAGCCTCAGAAATTAGGTTCCGCCTCGGGACCAAGCTTTATTCCCCATGAGGACCACTGGTTTTTATAAGGTCAGTGTTTCTTTCTGAAAAGGTTTGGTCATTTTAAGTTTTTCTTTTTTTGTGCAGTACAAATTCACCGAGACGTTCCTCAACACCTTTGATCGTATCTTCTGATAGAAACTGTTTAAGAAAAGCCGCAGTGCATCCCATGACCGGGGATGATGTAGCTTTCATTAGCGAAACACAGAAGAACACAAGAGAAACAACGAGTGAAAAGATAGAGAGAGAGATTGAGTTAGAGAACGAGCGGTAGTCTCCGATGAGTCCTGCAGTCTGTTCCATAACTTTAATTAGTCCCACTGGAGTGCCCTCCCCACCCCACACAGCTGATCAGCTTCCCCTCTATATCTGCAGTCTGTATTTGTGCGTGTGCTCGTAGGCGTGTGTGTGCGTGTGTGTGTGTGTGTTTGTCTTAGCCAAAGCCGGACAGACGTCTCACGGGCATATGAGCTCTGGTTTTACTCCCAATGGTGGAGAGAAAAAGTAATGGAAATATAGTACATTCATACTCAGGAAGTTCTTGTTGTCTGAGATATCCATCCCTTGGAAAATGGGATTTTGCAACCAGAAAATACGACATTGTCACCACATTATCCCTCTGACCGAACTGACCGAACAGAGGCTGGCAAATGTGTTCAAAGTTTAAAAGAATAAACAAAAGCAGATGGCGTTAGAACAAAAACAGTGAGGTAAGTCACCACTGGTGTGGGGACTGGGATTGTTTCCACCTACTGTTCTCACGAGAGAAAATAACTTCCTTTTAGGTTCAAATATGCATCTCGAGAACAGCTTGAGATGCAGAATGTCGCCTAATGCAACTTTAATAAGTAAATGAAAAATATTACAATTTTCGTGCATAAATGTTTTCCCCAAGCAAAACAATAAAAATAAAAGTGGTTCCACTGCTTTCTTGTAAATAATTTTTCTTCAAATGAGTGTCTGACTTATATGTTATATGTATTATGTAAAACTCGGCAGGCTTCTTCACAGAATAATGGCAAAATAGTTGATCCCTGGAAGCTGTTGTCTTGTGTTTATGTCGACCCTTCACATTAATTAACTTACATTATCCATTGTGAGAATTTGACAAAAAAAAAGTGTCCGTCTGCTGTGGAGTGACACCAAGCCTAAGGTCATGACGATACTCACTTTCAAAATAAAAGTCACAGTAACACAAGAAAAATTGAGGATGATGTCGGATTTTGTCAAGAGGCAACAAAGAGGAATGGAAAGGACACTGAGATGACAGAAAGGAGAGATGAAAGGTAATGAGATGAGTGCAGAGAGGGGAAGTAAAGAGCAAGACGATCACAGTACAAGGACGAAGGCGAGGGAAGGAAACAAGAGCAAGGTGGTGCTATAAACCGGATCACAAATGTAGGTGAGAGCACTTGAATAGCATTTCACTTCACTATCATTTAGTTTAGAAATGAATATCCTTGCACACTGGTTGGTTACTACATTAAATGTCATGACAATAAAAAATAATTTTCTTTTCTTTTTTAAATTCATTGTCATTCAGTACAGATTAATTGTTGTTTATCTTTGAACCTGAATGTACTTAGGAAAACTGAAGAAAACCCCGCCAACATGGAAAAATACTCTACTGACTGATACTGATTTGCTTTGAGCCAGACTAGGGCCGAGTCCATCAGTCCACTACTGTGAAACGATTGGCATGACATTTCCCGACAGGAATTCATGCACATCACGCTGTATTCCATTGACTTTGGTGAGCTCCTGGGGTGTCCTGTTGTTATCACACTCACAGTTTTGAATGCAGAGTCTCAATAGATATTGGATAGAGAGCCACCAAATGTGTCATTTTGTGAACTTTCTCCTTGTTACAATGAAGAAAATAAGCCATCTAGAGTTGCAGGTGTGTCGACGCGTGTGCTCAGATGAATACAAATGAACAGAAGACAATGATGACTTGTCAGAGGAAATCTAAGGGTTCGTTTTGTAGCCAGACTGAGGACTGAGACTCTCCAAACCTAATTACAACCCTGGGATATTTCAGCTTGATTAGGCCTCTCTAATCCTGCCTGGAGAGAGCGTGTGTGTGTGTGTGTGTGCACAAGAGTTTCATTAATGAAATCCACAGTTTGGCCTTTGTGGATAAATTCACTTCATGTGACCTGTGGAGAAGAAAGCCAGTGGCTTCAAATGAAGCCTCCAATTTAATAAGCAGTGTGGAACTTCCACTAGTGTCTGCGTGCCTACATGCACATGCATGCGTGTGTGTCCATTTAAAATGAGGAGGAAGAAAGAGTCCAACTGAGGAAGGAAAATCTTTTGGCTCTTTGCTCTTCCACTGTAAAACCTCTTATCAGTGTCTCACTCAGTATGTTTATGTGACATTAGAAAAATAATGAATTATTGCATTAGTCCGCCTAAAAATGCACTTTTTTTAATACATGTCAGTACGACTGAAATTATGCTAAATCACATTTCTAACAAACCCAGACAATGCTAATGGGAGTCAAATTAGCGCTGTATTTACACCTTCAGTCAGAGCGAAGTGGAGACTCTGCTGGCCTGGGAACACTGTTCTCAGCCCCAGCTAATACCCAGAAATAACAGAAAGAAGCCAGTACACAGAGGAAAACGATAACCACAATATAAACATGGTCAAATTCAGGCCAGTACATTTTTTCTTTTTTCTTTTTTCTTTTTTAATTACGAGGAGAACAATTTTCAGCTCTATTAGCTTAAGACGTGTTTCCACGCTTCGGTACGATACATATTTTTGTGCCTTTCCATCAGGAATAGTACCAAAATAACCGGCCTCAACTGTTCCATTTTTTTGTCACTCGTCCCTTGGGGGAACCAGTACCGTACCAGTGGAGCTAGACCCACCACAGTTAGCTGATTGGGTGACAGCAAAGCGCCACTCCCCTGCGACCGGTGTGTCTTCAGCGCCTGCAGTCTAATCTCATACAAAGCTTGACGTCTTGTTGGGACAAACAGCCACAGACCGAGCAGAAAAACAAGCTGCTGGATGTCCTCCGTTGTTGTTCTTTGTGTCGTTTGTCATCGCATCGGTACAACGTCACGCTACGTATCTCACTGATGCGGCCACAGCACACGCCCGCCTACAAAGTAAAGGTACTGTGTTCTCAGTCTCAACTCAAGAGGATTGGATACTCACAATTTTGACTAGTTACAACTGTATATGACCACAGCCTTGACATCCCAATCTTTCAAATCAGCTTTTGTCTGCTGCTGCTGCTGCTGCTGTTGCATCTCCAAAGCTTGATTCAACCCAAGGGTGTCACACTCCATCTATCTCCCCCTCTCTCTCTCCCTCTCTGTCGTCTGTCTGCCACACGCTTTCTTACCTGGAGAACTCATTGCACCTCGAGCTATAATCCTGATGTCACTGCAGATCCATCGTGCCCACATGACAAAGCCACCCCCCTAAAATATCCCCCGGTCAACTAAACACAAAGGCGCATACAGAAAAAAGTGTGTATGCTTACAGTGCAGATCCAGGTGGTAAACGCATTTATGTTGGTCTGAGCCTTTCTATCGCCCACAAAGTCCAACAGCTTCTGACAATAGAAGAAAAAGGAAATAGCCGGCCCTCACCTACAGGCGCAGGCTACACCAGCGATATAATCTGGCTTAAGACTGCAAAAATAACATCAAAGCCCCTCTCTCCACAGAGTACAGTGCAACACTTTCATATTCATCTATCACATTTTGACTACACTTCAGTTTTTCCGCAAGGATCTTGGGCAATAACAGAAAAACACTTTGAACTCAATAAACAAATGCAAAGTAGGGATCTCTTGAAGCTTTGGAATTTAGGAAATACAGTATATTAAAGTGAAATGCAAATGGCCTCCACTGTCTGGTCCCTGATGTGGAGAGAGAGGATAGCGTCAGGCATGGAAGAGCACGGATGAAAGAAAATAATCCAGGGCAAAGAAATGGCCTCTTTAATTCAATTTGTAGCCATTTTAGCAAAGAGAAAATCCATCTCATACTGTAAGCCTTTATAGACACGTGTAGTGGTTGTTCCCCAGAGTGAGAACAAGATTTAAAAGTAAAACTGAGTTTCATTCAGTCGAGTTGACAATGTTGCTGAGCAAGCAATGAGAAAGAATATATATAAGGAACTACTTTAGGCACAGGTATAGTTTAGCAAAACTACCTCGGGGCTGTGGAGGGGAAAAAAGGGTGCAGCTACTCCTTTGTTTCTGGACTCACTGACGGAGGAAGCATGCAGCTTCTGTTTTTCTAAAAAGCCTTTAAGAGTCTGATTTCCTCAGTCCATCTCCCAGAGAGACAGGTGAAAGTGACCAGCAATAAAAAGCACTTTCTCTCCACTCCTCCCTTTCCCTCAGTGCTCCCCTTTCAACTGTGCCTCCCATCTTAATTTTTCATCACACTGTGGTCTTCAAAGCACTGGGGCTTTTTCTCCTCTCCACTGCCCTCAGCTGGTTTATTTAGATTGTGTCTCCCCTCCCCTTCCATCTTCTCTCTCTCTCTCTCTCTCTCGCTTCCCTACCTCTGATTAATTTCATCATACATTCATCAACAGACATGAATGCTTTACCTGTCACTTTTCTAGCACGAACACTGCAGCAGTGAACTCAGTATCCGCTGCATTTTAATAACCAGTTAATCCCTTGAGACTTTTTCAAACGAAACTCACTTTATTTTCTAACTTCATTTTCTCAAATTTCAAGCTTGCTGGGGGAGGGTTCCTATTAATATCAATTTGAAGTAAAACATACTTTGGAGATGTTAAAAACTCTTAGTTGACCATACTTAGTATATTAGGAGTAATTTCAGTCATTAGTTGCAGTCCCACTCCTCTACCTGTTACTTGTAAATACATGATATCTGCTTATGAATTAAAAAGGGAACAGGAAAAATACACATATCTGCTACATCTGTCCCATGTCTGCATCCCATCATCATCCCTGGACTCATCTCTCTGGGGACATTGATCCCTAAAAGAGAAGCTGTTCTCATATAGCGTGAGTTAGTGACACTTATCTGTTTTATGCATTCAGTGGCTCACAAAACACACAAGCGGCTGGACCACTGCTGAGAGGAAACCTCTCGTGTTTCTCACTGGAAGGTCAGATTTCCAAAATGCAGACAACACACTAAGAGGTCGTTGTCCCTAGCACAACACTCCGAGGAGACAGAACAATGTGTTTGAGAACAATCGCGTTTTTGGTTCAAACAGCGGCTGCCACTCGGGAATCTAAATAACGTTTAGTCTGACAAACTCGTTCATGTGTGTCGGTGGAAGACTGACTGCACCACTGGTTACAGTTTAAAA